>NW_011500295.1:60304-67279 GCF_000495115.2 Populus euphratica | reverse complement strand
TTACTATTATTATTGTTGTTGTTGTTATTGTTAATGTTTTTGTTGTTGTATTATTGTTATTTTTAATTTGTACAAATAACCTCCCTGTGGTTCGACCCCGGTCTTGCCGGGTTATTTATTACTTTGACACTCCTGCACTTGGGAGAAGACATCAACCTTTTCGTCGTGTCATCAACCAAGTCAAAGGCACAATTGCCAAAGTCATTCATGTGCCCATGCAAGGTAAGGTCACCCTCATATTTATTAGAGGCACTCATAATAACATTAAAGTCTTCTAGAATAAGCCATGTCTAGAGCAAAATGCAATAAAGTATCTTGAAAAATAATTCCGTAGTGTCTAATGCCCTGTATATGTATTGGGGCCATAAAAAAAGTGATAAGAAATAAGCATCTTTCAACCAAATTGGAGACCTCGTAGGTTATCCATTGAAGAGAATAGTGAATTAAAGATACATTATATACCACCTGGTCTACACTAACAAGAATATGATAATCAACTATATCTAAGACATTAGATATAGTCATGTTAAAGGATTAATAGTTGTTTGTACTCCCCTCATATTGATAGAAGCAATCTTAATCTCAAGAAGACCTACAATACTGAGTTTATACTTATTAATCCAATCCTTTAGTGCTTTATAATTTTGTGGGCCATTTAGACCCAAAATATTCTGATAACCTAACATATATAATAAAAAGTGGAAAGATAGTGAAAATCAAAACCAACGATCCTTGCATCCTTCCTCTTTTCTTCTTCATACCAATAATTTTAGAATGTGGGTTTAATAGTTCTAGTTAAAGCTTATCTTTAGCCTTTGTGTTCACACTCGAAGTTGTAATAGTACTAGAGTATTTATAATCTCATAATTGTTTGGCAAGTTCAGAGTTATGCTTTCTATACACTTAGCAAATTTAAAAAAACCATTTTGGTTTTCTTCAAGCTGAGAATAGTCTCTTTTTGAGTTTTGGTCCAGCTCAATATCATCATCCAGAGTGTCCTCTCTACCAATTTGAGAAGGTTCATCAGCATTGAACTGATCAACCAATTTATGGAGAATTTTAATCGATTGACCAATTTCCTTAATAGTAGTTTACAAGGCTTTTGTCTTGTTCAACTAGTTGTTTAGTTCCTGGGATGTTTGAATCGGTCAACCAGTTTCTATAGAACTATTAGTTTGGGGGTGCTGATTTTATTATGGCAATAACATTTGAATGAAATGTAACCTTATCGGCAATGGTAATTGGGGAGCTATATATGTGCAAAGCATCACCTTATTTTGGATCTTTAATAAATCCTTAACTAAAAGATTTAAGGCATCTATCTAAGCATTACAAGAGTTCCCAAATGCTTTGCAAGTATCACAGACTTGAGGTTTCCATTCATATTTAACTATAATTATGATAAGGTTTGAAGATAACATGCATTTCAACTAGAAACTATGAATTATTGGTAAAGGGGCATCCAATTCAATACAAACTCAGACGTAGTCAAGCTTGATGTTGTAAAGCGTTTGTTAATTATAAGCCAAAGGTCTTCCAACCATGCTAGCCATTCCTAGACCTATTTTATTGTAAAGGGGAAAAAGTAACCTTTGAAGGAGAACCTATACAACCACTTTTGAGATTTTATTTTTTCAAGAACAAAATATGGGTGTCATGGTTAGAGGATAATAGTCTTTCCCCCAAACATCCACAACCCCTTTTTCCATAACTAAGTGGGCATCATCCTTTGTCTTGAAATGAAAAATCAAGAAACCTTGTTGTGTCGACATGACACTATTAAGGACATAACTCTTCCATACCCGAAAGACAATAGAGTTGGCCGCATGGTTTGACATCCTATAACCAGGAAAGAATCCCATTAAGCATCGGTTCTATTTTGATGAACTCTCATTAATGACATTATCCAATATTTTCAAAATAGTATCAATCTCTTGTTATGGAAAAAAGGCTATTTTAGCTCGAGTTATTGAGTTTGACACTTTCACTCTATTAGCTGAGGTGTTCTTTAGTGTTGCAGTGACAATATAGGTGGTAAAAGGGTTTTTTTATGGTTTTAATTTAGAGGTGGTTTTGATATTTTAAGAAGGTTAATGGATGTTTCAGGTGGTGGTCTTATTTAGGTTGGTGTTAGACATTTTTTTTAGTAGCTGTAGTGGTGATAATAGTTTGTTGCATTAATTGGTCGACCAATTCATAGATAATTGGTGGTCATGTCTAAAACTAACAGAAGATGGCTTAAGGAAAACATAAAGTTTCAACATTATTTAAATATGATCTCCATCGTTCAGAATAAAAAGGACATGTAAGCAAACCTTCTTAATAAATTTGAAGTAGGTCCAATGGTGAATGAAGGAGAACCTAGCTGAAATCTATGGTTGTCCTAAACTCATTTTTTCAAAAGTAGTGCAGTAGTGATATCTCTCAAACATAGATAAATTAGAAAAATCTAAATGATTATTTTGTAGATCATCACTAGTCGCATAACATACAAAAAACTCAATTGAATCCAATGGTGGATGGTGGAGTTATGGCACTAACAACCTATTTCTCTTAACACTCTAAGAATCTATTTTGTTATATGGTGGCTTCCATATATCTTGATTTTTTTTATCTTCATATTTCTTTATCATTGAGATACACATATACCAAAATAACCATCAAACTTTAAAAAACTATTTTAAAACAACTCCAAAAGATCTATAACATCATCTTTTATAGTTCATGAAGCAACTCTGAAAGTTTTATAGATCATCTTTGGGAGTTTAAAGAGTTCAAGTATAAATGCCAACAATAAGAGACCTTTTTTTTTGGTTCATTTGAATAAATTTATTACCAAAATTGTTTCAAAAAGCTTGAATAATAGTTATGTTAAGAATTTTCTTTCCATTTTCTTTTTTAACTTCAAATCATGGCTTAACTTGATGAAAAGTTTTAGTGTTCTTTAAAGACAAACCCATCTTAGGTGAAGCCAAGATTTGACAACAAATAAGATCTTGGTAAATTGGTGTTCATTAATACTTGCATGTGCGATATGACCTATTCTAGTATTCGCAACTTGTTTATAGCTTTGGTGTTCAAAACATTATGGGTTTTCTTTCTTTTTATTTTAGGGTTCTTGATATGTGAACAAAATGGTTAAATAAGGACTTAAGAGTGTCTGTGTCAAAAAAGAGAAGAGAGAACAAAATGTGTATATTGTGGGTCCGTTTTTTATTCAAAATATAGCTTTGATTTTAATGATAAAGTTATTAGATGATCATCTTTATTGTATTTGAAAAAAGAAATAGAGGTTATAAATTGAGGGTAAAGAGTAATGAAGAGGATGTAAATTAAGGGTAGAGAGGAATTGAGATGTTAGTAATTCAGGCAAGGTCCTTGTTAGCAATTCGAGGGTATCCATGTCTTGATTTTTGTAAGGCTAGTTCAATTGATAATCATTGTATTTAAAAAATTTATATTGATTATTTTTGTACTAATATTAATTTATTGAATGAAAAAATAGAATTAGACGAAGGGATGAATTTAATTATTCTTTTTTTTTAATGTTTAGACATTATATTAATGATGTGTTTATAAACCATATGATAAATTTTGCTTGCAATTTCCTTTGATGTATGACATGTTCTTTTCCTGATATTTGATGCTTTTGTTTTTATTTTTTAGTTGAATTGTTAATTATCTAATGTTCATAGATAAAGTAGTTATTTTTGTAACAATATCAGATAGCCTATTTTTTTTTTAAAAAAAAAGAGAACAAATACCTATAGTTTATAGTTGGATTTGATGATGAAAACATGGAGTTTATTGACTATTTAGTCTCCTTAATCTTGAAGAATTAGGTGTATATTAAAAAAAGATATATATTAGGGAGTAAAGGAAATTATAGACATGGTTCCTAAGCAATCATATTCAGACTAAAGAGAAGGTAATCAAACTAGCTGATGGTTCATTAAAATCTTAATAATGTGATGTTATGGTTTTTAAATAAATAGATAAAAAACCTTTTACTGTTTGCTTATAACTTTCATTGGTGATGATTATGCATTGAGATTTTTTGTCTTTATTTTATATACATGTAATCATATTTTTTTTTGTTTATAAATGCTTCCTATTATTTATTTAAAATTGTGTTTTTATTTTTTGACCTTATGATCTAAATAAGAGACAACAATGTCAAAGGATTCTTAAATATTATTCACTTAATTTGGTGTTGTAAGATACAAAGTGGCTTTTATGGATTTAGACAAACATAACCTTGAATTAATCTTAAATACTCATTTATGTGCTTGTGTTTATTGAACAAACTTAGCAAATAAAGCAATGGAAAATTCTATAAGTTAGGATAAAGCTACTTCGACTAAAGAAATATTGCATATTTTTTGTGATATTTCTATCAAAGCTATTGAAATGGAAATTATATTAAATACTTGTTTTGATAAGACTAGTTAGAAATTTATAATGACTACCTTCAAATAAAAGATTGGTCATGCCTTTACCATGACATAATTGAAGCATAAATGGGATGATATAAAAACATAAAGGAGAATTTGAAAAAAAAAAAGATTTTTAAAACTAGTGTTGGATAAAGTGGTGAATTAGGAACTATTTCTATAAGTGATGAGTAGTAGAAAACATAAATCAAGGTTAGTTAGGAATTTTAGGTTTACTAATTGATTAGTACTTAAAAGTGCATTTTTATCATGGTTTTATATCATCATTTTGCACTTGAACTATCAATAACTCCTTAACTAAAACATGTTTTATAATAATATATCTAATAATATAAGATACCTTTAATTTATGGTAAATGTTCATTTTAAATACAGGCCTATCACATAAATGAAAGGAATGATTGATGACTTTAAGAACTTAAAGTGCAAGGATAAAGAGATGGCCAAACTTAGAAAAGAGATGTCGGTGCAATCCAAACCGGAACACTGTTCGGTAATTGGGTCATATCTGGAGCTAAAGATCTCAGATTTAGGTCCAATTTATATGGATGGAAAGGTAAGACATAGGCCTACAACTTTCATATGGAGCCCAAGATCTAAAAAGGCCATTATCAAGTCCAAATAGTAGCAACAACAAAGAAGCCCGAATCTGTCTTCCAGCCCGAGCACTGTTCGGTATTTTGGCCATATCTGGAGTTCTAGAAGTCCAAATGAGCTGAAGTTTTTACACAAGAAAGCTGAGACAATTGCCTACAACTTTCATGTTTGCAACTGGCTCCAATTTTGACGTTATCAATGACGTTTTGGGCAGACAAGAGAAGATAAGGATTGTCACCAAGTCAAAAGTTGGTCACCCACTTATCAATTAGTCATCAAATCAATAGTTCCCATTTTTGGCCTATAAAAGGAGGCATTTGCCATGCATTTAGGCATCTTGATTCTTTGTGTGTGGTTTTCAATTGAATAATAAGAGTTTATACTATACTTGTTTGACATACCATTAGTGGAACCTCTAACCTTGATATTTGTTATTATCATTGTTTAATCCTTACGTTAATCTTTCCATCTCAAATTTCTGATCTTTTTCTTCTTCTTCTCCTTCTTTTTCTTTATTATCATTATTATTATTATTATTATTACTACTACTACTACTACTACTACTACTACTACTACTACTATTGTTATTGTTATTATTGTTATTACTATTATTATTGTTGTTGTTATTGTTATTATTGTTGTATTATTGTTATTTATAATTTGTACAATTAACCTCCCTGTGGTTCGACCGCGGTCTTGTCGGGTTATTTATTACTTCGACACTCCTGCACTTGGGAGAAGACATCAATATTTTCTTCGTGTCACTAATTAGTACTTAAAAATGCATTTTTTTTAAAGTTTTATATCATCATTTTGCACTTGAAATATTAATAACTCTTTAGCTAGAACATGTTTTATAATAATATGTTTATATTATACTTATTATTATACCATTAATGTAACCTTTTCACCTTGATATAATAAACTTAACTAAACATAATGCAAGAAGAAAAACATAAATAAATAAGATAAGAACATAAATAAAATATAAGTTAACTAAGTAAAGGAAATGAAATGAAAATCATAAATAAGAGATTAATGAAAGCAAAACTTAAACATTACAAAAATATAAAGAAAAGAGAGCAAGAACATGATCTTGATTTGAAAACCAAGATGCCTAAATGCATGGAAAATATCTTCTTTTATAGGCTAAAATTTGAAACTATTGATTTGATGACTAATTGTTAAGTGGATGACCATATCTTGACTTGGTGACAATCCTTATCTTCTTGTATAAACAAAACATCATTGTTAATGTTAGAATTTAAACAGACTTTTCTCATAAAAGTTCTAGAAAATTGTCTCAGCTTTTCAACAAAAAAAATTCAGTGGATTTGGATTGCTAGAACTCGATATATGGGCTGAATACTTAACAATGTCTAGGTTGTAGGACAGATTCTGACTTCTTCGTTGTTGCTAAGATTTAGACTTCCAAATAGTTGAATTGAGTCTTACATTCCTTGTGAATGTTTGAGGTCTATGTCTTAGCTTTATAGCTATATAAACCAAATTAAATCCAAGATCTATAGCTCCAGATATGACCCAATGACTAAATAGTGTTCCTGTTTGGACTGAACCAGCATATCTTTTCTAAGCTTTACCTTATCTTTATGTTCTCAATTTCAATAGTTGGACTCATCAATCATTCCTTTGATTTATGTGATATGCCTATATTTAAGATGAACATTTATCATAAATTAAAGGTATTTTATAGTATCGGACTTGTGATTATGAAACATGCTTTAGTTAAGGAGTTATTGATACTTCAAGTGCAAAATGATGATATTAAACTTTGATAAAAATGCACTTTTAAGTACTAATCAATCTTTTTTGACCATTGATTAGTACTTAAAAGTGCATTTTTATCAAGGTTTTATATCATCATTTTGCACTTGAAGTATCAATAACTCCTTAACTAAAACAT
>NW_011500295.1:60043-60202 GCF_000495115.2 Populus euphratica | reverse complement strand
ACTGAAATTGAAAGGACAAAGAGATGGCCAAACTTATAAAAGAGATGCCGGTGCAGTCCAAAACAGAACACTATTCAATAATTAGGTTATATCTGAAGCTGTAGATCTCAGATTTAGGTTTACTTTATATGGATGGAAAGGTAAGACATAGGCCTAAAA
>NW_011500295.1:59625-59729 GCF_000495115.2 Populus euphratica | reverse complement strand
TACTCAACAAAACAAATGTTCCTAATTTTTGCCAATAAAAGGAGGAATTTGCTATGCATTTAGGCATCTTGGTTTCCAGATCAAGATCATGCTCTTGCTTTCTC
>NW_011500295.1:58490-59485 GCF_000495115.2 Populus euphratica | reverse complement strand
ATACGATTAGTGGATCCTCTAACCTTGACATTTATTGTTATCATTGTTTAATTCTTACGTTAATCTTCCATCTCAATGTTCTCATCAGCTTCTTCTTCTTCCTCTTTATTACTACTACTACTACTACTATTATTAATGTTATTATTGCTACTAATATTGTTGTTGTTGTTATTGTTTATAATTGTTGTTTATAATTTATACAATTAACATTTCTGTGATTTGGCTCCGGTCTTGCCAGGTATTTATTACTTTGACACTCTTGCACTTAGGTGAAGATATCAATCTTTTAGTCATGTCAACCATATTTTCTGAAAATGATAAGAATACTTGTGAAAACCCTGGAAATTTATAATTTAAATATGTAGATGTGTAAACCCTCATGTAAACGTTAGACTGAAAGTGGTAATATTTTAATGAGTGATGGAAACCAATATTAGAAATAATAGATAAATAATGATATATAATGGAAAAGATAACCTCCATTAAATGAATTTTGGTTTAGAATTCATAAGGACAGAGAAACTGATAACGTGTTTTGATAGATAAAATAATGAAAAAAATAACATAATATTTTTAGAAAATAAGTGAGGTAATAAAGAATACATTATAACAAAGAATAGTACAATGAAAAGGGTATGACTGAAGGTGCAAGTGAGACTACTAAAAGATTGATGTCTTCTTCCAAGTGCAGGAGTGTCAAAGTAATAAATAACTCGGCAAGATTAGAGTCGAACCACAGGAGGTTAATTGTACAAATTATAAATAACAATTATAAATAGCAACAACAGTAACAACAATAACAACAATAATATTAATAGCAATAATAATAATACTAATAATGATGACACGACTAAAAGGTTGATGTCTTCTCCCAAGTGCAGGAGTGTCGAAGTAATAAATAACCCGGCAAGACCGGGGTCGAACCACAGGGAGGTTAATTGTAAAAATTATAAACAACAATTATAAACAACAACAATAATAATAGAAGCAATAAT
>NW_011500295.1:43589-51612 GCF_000495115.2 Populus euphratica | reverse complement strand
ATCTTTACGTTAATATTCCATCTCAAAGTTCTCATCTTCTTCTTCTTCTTCTTCTTCTTCGTTTTCTTTTTCTTTATTATTATTATTATTATTATTATTATTATTATTATCATCATCATCATTATTATTATTATTTTAGTATTACTACTACTACTACTACTACTACTACTACTATTATTGTTGTTGTTGTTGTTATTACTATTATTACTATTATTGTTGTTATTGTTATTGTTGTTGTATTATTGTTATTTATAATTTGTACAATTAACCTCCCTGTGGTTCTACCCCGGTCTTGCCGGGTTATTTATTACTTCGACACTCTTGCACTTGGGAGAAGACATCAATCTTTCAGTAGTGCCAAATAACAATAATAACAATAACAATAACAATAACAATAACAACAATAATAATAATAATAATAATAATAATAATAATAATAAAAAAGAAGGAGAAGAAGAAGAAGATGATGAGGACTTTGAGATGGAATATTTATGTAACGATTAAACAATGATAACAACAAATGTCAAGGTTAGAGGATCCACTAATGGTATATTAAACAAGTACAGTATAAACTCTTATCATTCAATTGGCAACCACACATAAAGGAGGTTCCAATCATATTATAGGAAACCACACACAAAGGAGGTTCCAATCAGATTATATATTGTTAACATGATTACATTAGTCATCTTATTCAATTAATGCTAATACTTGTAAATCTCGTCAAGCATTCATGATTATAAGTTATGTTAACAACAAATCAAGTTTCTTTCATAGCTCAGGTGTCGGTTATACCATACATTATGGGCTATGAAAGTGCCAAGCATTTGTTGTACCAAGTGTTATACAACATAAATCAAGATTAGTCATTTAATAAGCAAAGTATTAAAGAGTGAATAAGATAACAAATATAAAACATGTTAGTATCAAACATTAAAGTCCATATTAAGTTTACATTATACTTATTCTTACACCATTAGTGTAACCTTTTCACCTTGACATGACTAACTTAGCTAGACATAATGAAAGAAAGCAAAATAGATAAACAAAATAAGAACATAAAAGTTAACTAAGTAAAGGAAAGCAAATGAAAGGCATAAACTTGATATTAATGAAAGCAAAGCATAAACATTACAAAAAAAAATATATAAAGAGAAAGCAAGAGCATGATCTTGATCTGGAGACCAAGATGTCTAAATGCATGGCAAATGGCTCTTTTTATAGGAAAAAATTGGAAACTATTGATTTGATGACTAATTGATGAGTGGGTGACCAACTCTTGACTTGGTGACAATCCTTATCTTCTCTTGTCTGCCCAAAACATCATTGATAACATCAAAATTGAAACCACTTGCAAACATGAAAGTTGTAGGCAATTGTCTCAGCTATCTTGTGTAAAAAATTTAGATCATTTGGACTTCTAGAACTCTAGATAGCGAAACACTGAACAGTGATCGGGCTGGAAGACAGATTCAGACTTTTTTGTTGTTTGATTAGTACTTAAAAATGCATTTTTATCAAGGTTTTATATCATCATTTTGCACTTGAAGTATCTATAACTCCTTAACCAAAACATGTTTTATAATAATATATCTAATAATATAAGATACCTTTAATTTCTGGTAAATATTCATTTTAAATGCAGGCCTATCACATAAATGAAAGGATTCATTGATGAATTTAAGAACTGAAATTGGAAGGACAAAGAGATGGGGAAACTTAGAAAGGAGATGTCGGTGCAATCCAAACCAGAACACTGTTCGGTAATTGGGTCATATCGAGAGCTATAGATCTCAGATTTAGGTCTACTTTATATGAATAGAAAGGTAAGACATAGGCCTACAACTTTCATATGGAGCTCAAGATCTAAAAAGGCCATTTTCAAGTCCAAATTATAGCAACAACAAAAAAGCCCGAATCTGTCGACCAGCCCGAGCACTGTTCAGTATTTTAGCCATATCTGGAGTTTTAGAAGTCAAAATGAGTTGAATTGTTTACACAAGAAAGCTGAGATAATTTCCTAAACTTTCATGTTTTCAAGTGGCTCCAATTTTGACGTTATCAATGACGTTTTGGGCAGACAAAAGAAGATAAGGATTGTCACCAAGTCAAGAGTTGGTCACCCACTCATCAATTAGTCGTCAAATCAATAGTTCCCAATTTTGGCCTATAAAAGGAGGCATTTGCCATGCATTTAGGCATCTTGGTTTCTAGACCAAGATCATACTCTTTCTTTCTCTCTTTGTATTTTTTGTAATGTTTATGCTTTGTTTTCATTAATATCAAGTTCATGCCTTTCATTTTCTTTCCTTTACTTAGTTAACTCTTATTTTATTTATGTTCTTATTTTATTTATTTATTTTTCTTTCTTTCATTATGTCTAGCTAAGTTTATTATGTCAAGGTGAAAAGGTTACACTAATGGTGTAAGAATAAGTATAGTGTAAACTTAATATGGACTTTAATGTTTGATACTAACATGCTTTATATTTATGATACTAACATGTTTTGTATTTGTTATCTTGTTCACTCTTTAATACTTTGCTTGTTAAATGACTAATCTTGATTTATGTTATACAATAATTGGTACAATAAATGCTTGGCACTTTCATAGCCCATACTGTATGGTATAACCGACACCTGAGCTATGAAAGGAACTTGATTTGTTGTTAACATAAGTTATAATCATGAATGCTTGATGAGATTTACAAGTATTAGCATTAATCGAATAAGATGACTAATGTAATCATGTTAACAATCTATAATCAGAATGGAACCTCCTTTGTGTGTCGTTTCCAATTAAATAATAAGAGTTTATACTATACTTGTTTGACATACCATTAGTGGAATCTCTAACCTTGACTTTTGTTATTATCATTATTTAATCCTTACATTAATATTTCATCTCAAAGTTCTCATCTTTTTCTTCTTCTTCTTCTCCTTCTTTTTCTTTAGTATTATTATTATTATAATTGTTATTGTTATTATTATTATTATTGTTATTACTATTATTGTTATTGTATTATTGTTATTTATAATTTGTACAATTAACCTCCCTGTAGTTCGACCCCGGTCTTGCCGGGTTATTTATTACTTCGACACTTCTGCACTTGAGAGAAGACATCAATCTTTTCGTCGTGTCATTGTTGCTTCAATTTGGACTTGAAAATGGAATTTTTAGAAATTGGGCTCCATATGAAAGTTGCAGGCCTATGTCTTACCTTTCCATCCATATAAAGTGGACGTAAGTCTGATATCTACAGCTCCAGATATGATCCAATTACCAAACAGTGTTCTGGTTTGGACTACACCGGCATCTCTTTTCAGAGTTTAGCCATCTTTTTATCCTTTCAATTTCAGTTCTTAAATTCATCAATCAATCCTTTTATTTATATGATAGGCTTGCATTTAAAATGAACATTTACCATAAATTATAGGTATCTTATATTATTAGATACATTATTATAAAACATGTTTTAGTTAAGGAGTTATTGATGCTTCAAGTGCAAAATGATGATATAAAACCTTGTTAAAAATGCATTTTTAAGTACTAATCAACAAGCACCAATTAAAAATCAGTGGTGTTATTTTGAAATGATAATAAGCTTGATAAATAAATAAAGATGGAAATCTTAAAATGAATACATTCTAAAATGATAAAATGACCTTAAAGGTTTGGAAGGATAATTGATATGATGTTTTGTAAAGATTGAACAAGAAAAGTCTAGATTGTTTATAAAAAGTCATGAATTGATCAATTTTACATTAGGAAGCAGAGCTCTCAATCCAATTATCTGATCGAGATGAAATTTTGCATGAAGTCTATTAATATGTTTTCCTATCTTGGTTAAATATCTCATCATAATCGGAGTTTGGTAAAGACTAGTGATTTAAGCATAAATAAACTAGATATTTTACATGAAAAATAAAATAAAATAAAATACATAAAGGCATGAATGAGGGACAAAATTACAATTATAAAAAATTGCCTATAAAACTGCAAAGAGGCCACCAGTTAAAAAAAATAGAGAAAAGCTGATACAAAGAGCTGTAAATTTTGGAGAAAACCAATAATGCTCTGGTGGCCATATCTCTCGGATCCATCGTTGGATTATGCTGTATTTTGGATATGTTGTTCTTATTACACTCCTCTACTAATTAACCAGAGGGATTGGAAGGACCATAATCCGTTTGATAGAAATCAACATTGGATATTTCTTGAAAAACAAAAAAGAAATGCACCTGTAGGACAGTTTGGTTACCAGCCGATGTTTCTCTCCTCCGCCGTTGGATCATGCTCATTCTTGGATATATGGTGCGCCTAGATGTTTCCGTCATTCTGGATGCTAAAGATCAAAAATACATTCTCCAATAAGTTTTTGTGCATGTTAAATAGTAGCTCTTCCATTTTCAGGTAAGCTCAAATTTATTCAGATCTACAGAGATCTAACCGTTGGATTGTTATGAGTTTGAGATATATTATGCACACCTTTATGATAGTAGTTTGACCTTTGGGTTTAAAACAATAATCAAAGGTTGATGACTTATTGCCTTTTGACTCTATTACTAGTTTTGGCAAAATGTAGTAAGCTTGATTAAATACATGTTTTGATGAAATTAGAATTGTGTGGATGTAGGTTTTATGAAAGATGTAATGGTAAAATATGTTCTTATTATTAGTATTATTATAGATTAATTGTGTATTCTTTATATGAGGGGAAGAATGATTATTGTGTAAGAATATTAAGGAACATTGTTATATGAACATGTTGATTGAATAGAAAGCTAAATTATTGGTTTTGTGAATATAAATGGGGTGGAACCATGAAGAAATTGAAATGAAAGAAATTTGAAAAATAAAACATATCTAAAGCTAGCCATAAGTATTTTTAGCAAATTGAATAGTTAATGAAGATTGTCATGGATTTCAACTAGTAAGGTAAAACTGTTGTTGTGATAATGATCCAAGAATATTAATTGTTAAGGTTTGCCATTTATTTTTAATTGCATGAGGAGAAAGCGAAAGAAAATGAATAGTTCATCATTTTTTTGTATTAATAATAATAATAGGATAAATCCTAAAAGAAATGAGTTTCCTTATTTTGGTCTAATCTTACTATATTGTAGAGGTAGGGAAATTATTTAAATGTTTTGCTTTAGAATTTGTTTCAATTTGTGACTTAATGACGCCAAATAACCTTAGATATTTTTTTTTGCATGAAAATAAGTTAGAAGTTGAAAAGGATTTCCAAGGAATGAAAATCCTCATTGTCCAAAATTTTAGCTATAAAGGAGGGGCTATTGTAATTGTTGATTTTAAGCTTTAAAACAAAATAATTTGGAGTTGGTTTCTTCATAATGTTTTAGCCTTTCATAGAAATAAATCACACCCAAAATTGAGTTTTATAGCTTTAGTTATGATTAAGACACTAGATAATGTTCTGGGTTGGTTAAGTTAAATTAATAAGAATTACATAATTTTTAATTTTGGCTTGGAATTGCCATTGAGTGATAGTTTTGATAACAAAATTACAAGAATGAATATAAACATGAAAATGAGTAAGAGTATGAGATCTTAAAGAAAATTCCATGTGAGTGGTTTGAGAATACTAGTTGAATGAGAATTAAATGAAGATGTGATGTTGGTTGTATTGTTGATAAAAGTTAAATCCCTGGTGGTATAGGGGAAGTTATGGGGACCAGACAATTGCATTGAGTGACAACATGTGCCCCTATTCTAGGTAGGTGATTCATCGCCTTATTCTGTAATTATTAGTCTTTCTTAAATATCTATGTTGTGTGTTTAATTGATGTTAAAAGAATGAAACAAATGAATAAGTTGAGTGATTATTACAAATGAGAATTATTAGTAATTTAAGAGATTACCAAAAATATTTGGCTAACAAAAGAGGTTAGTCGGGTGCTGAGTAATTCGTATGAAATTACTAGATTAATTAGCTAACAAAAGAGGTTAGCTAGATGTTGGGTAATTCGTATGGAATTACCGAATTAATCGGCTAATAAAAAAGGTTAGCCGGATGCTTGGCTAACAAAAAAGGTTAGCCGGATGTTAGGTAATTCGTATGGAAATACTGGATTAATTGGCTAGATGCTAGGTAATTAGTATGGAATTATCGGTTGACTGTGGCATCCAAAATGGGTTAGCCAGATTTCTTGGGTAATCCAGAGAATTACCAGGTTTATTGGTTAGCAAGGAAGTTAACTGGATATGGGGTAATTTGTATGAAATTACCAGATTGAGCCAGATTTCTTGGGTAATTAAGAGAATTACCAAATTTATTAGTTAACAAGGAAGTTAATTGGATATAGGGTAATTCGTATGGAATTACCGAATTGATTTTGGTAACCAAGATGGGTTAGTTAGATTTCTTGCGTAATTAAGAGAATTACTGGGTTTATTGGTTAATAAAGAAGTTAACTGGATATGGAGTAATTCATATGGAATTATAAGATTGATTGATTAACAAAAGAAGCTAGCTAGAGGCTTGGTAATTTGTATGGAATTACCAAATGTACTGGTAACCAAGAAAGGTTAACCAAATGTGTGGGTAATTATATGAAATTACCAGAATTATTGGCAATCGAGATGAGTTAGCTGGATAGTTAAGTTTTAAAAAGATTATATGAATTAATTGACTGAAGTTAGAAGTAGTAAATTCTAAATGTTATGAGTAAAATAATTAATATATGACTAAGATATTGAGTAAATTTAATAGATAATTGGTTACTATAGTGTTGATGGCTAAGGATGCATTACAATGATACTTAAAACCATAATGATGGTGGCTAAGGGCATAAATTGATACTAAGCACTATAATGAGGGTGACCAAGGTTCTGTGAAGGATGCTTAGTGGCCGTAATGTCGATAACTAAGATTGTGTGCAAAGGATACTGGGCAATCGTGGTTACAATGCATATGATGTTAACAAGAAAAATGAAAGAAGTTCAGCACAAATGGAAGAATCAAATGGCATTGATTAGCTACCAGGTTTGGATTGCTTATGGTATTGACGAGGTTTCATAGGTGCTGGTATTTTTTAAATTGATTAATCTAGCCCAATATTAGAGAACTAATGATACTAATAAGATTTATTAGTTTCGGCAATTACCTTCTAGCAACAAATTCAAAAAAGGGAAAATATTGATTAATTATTCCAAAAGAATGAGATAAGCTAATGATACCAAGAGAGAAATATCTTGGTATCAAGTGAGAATTGATTTATAAGGAGATGGTGTTCACAAACCATTGAGAGTTACGTGCACTTATTAGGGTAGGTTTAATTGTGGACCCGAGTGAAAACGGGCTATAATCTCCCGTAATGTAAAACAATAGTGATCGATACTTAAAAGTGTATTTTTATCAAGGTTTTATATTATCATTTTGCACTCGAAGTATCTAATAATATAAGATACCTTTAATTTGTGGTAAATGTTCATTTTAAATGCAGGCCTATCACATAAATGAAAGGATTGATTGATGAATTTAAAAACTGAAATTGAAAGGATAAAGAGATGGCCAAACTTAGAAAAGAGATGTTGGTGCAATCCAAACCGGAACACTGTTCGGTAATTGGGTCATATATGGAGCTGTAGATTTCATATTTAGGTCTACTTTATATGAATAGAAAGGTAAGATATAGGCCTACGACTTTCATATGGAGCCCAAAATCTAAAAAGGTCATTTTCAAGTCCAAATTATAGCAACAACAAAGAAGTTCAAATCTGTTTTCCAGCCCGAACACTGTTTAGCGTTTGACCCATATCTGGAGTTCTAAAAGTCCAAATGACCTGAATTTTTTACACATGAAAGCTGAGACAATTTATGACAACTTTCACGTTTTTAAGTGGCTCCAATTTTGATGTTATCAATGACGTTTTGGGTACACAAGAGAAGATAAGGACTGTACCAAGTCAAGAGTTGGTCACCCACTCATTAATTAGTCATCAAATCAATAGTTCTCAATTTTGGCCTATAAAAGGAGGCATTTGCCATGCATTTAGG
>NW_011500295.1:36782-39390 GCF_000495115.2 Populus euphratica | reverse complement strand
TCTGCCTTAGAATGCGATTACAAAAATTTACCGTGCTAGATGTGCAAGATTGAGATTATTAATGAATAATAGAATTCCTGAAGATATTCATTGGTTGATTGAAGCAAATGTCTAATTATCAGGTGAGTCCTCTAATTCTTTCATTTCAAACATGCTTGGAACAGGTAAAAGCACTTTTGCAAATAAACGTCATGCAAAACGACTGAAAGTCTGTCATCGATGTGCCAGATGGACTTGTAATGAGAAAAATAAGTGATTTTAAAAATAACACGTTAAAAGTCGAATACGTTCCAAAAACCTTTGAAAATTTAAATTCTTTTGAGATAATGCTGAAAATGCTAAAAACGATGCAAATATATATATATATAAGTATTTTTTAGATTTTCATTGTTTTTCGCTATTTTTGGATTTTTCTAAAAATTTATCAAAACATGGGTCAAAAATTGGGTAGTAACAAGAAGTATTAGCATTATTCGAATAAGATAACTAATGTAATCATGTAAACAATTTATAATTCAATTGTAACTTTTTTTTTGTGTGGTTTCCAATTGAGTAATAAAAAGAGTTTATACTATACTTGTTTGAAATACCATTAGTGGATCCTCTAACATTGACATTTGTTTTTGTCATTGCTTAATGCTCATATTAATCTTACAATCTCAAAGTCCTTTTTAACTTTTTCTTTTTCTTATTGTTGTTGTTGTTGTTGTTGTTATTGTTGTTCTTTATAATTTATATAGTTAACCTCCATGTGATTTGATCTCGATCTTGGTAGGTTATTTTTTACTTCAACACTCTTACACTTGGAAAAAGATATTAATATGTTGGTCGTGTCAACATGCGATGCTGAAGGAAATCATTCAATATATGTGAAAAAACATTGTGTATAAGGATGTTCTTCGCTCTCTATCAATGTCAAAATCTCTTGCAACCACATTTTATTTATTTGCCAAGCTTTTATTCCTTGTTTTTTTGCTTCTCTAAGGTAATGCTTTTTAGAAAAGATAAAATTATTTAATTTGTCATTTTTTATTTAAGCATGTTTCCTTTTGTTCTTTTCCCCTATTCATTTTAAATAATATATTTGCAATACATGCCCCCACAATTTACAGTTCATATATTCTTTTCATTAATATTAACTTTGTTATTTTTATCATTGCTCCTAATTTTTTTTATTAATAACTTGTATGACAATAGCTCTACCTATAAAAGAGATAAAAAAAAATAATACAATTTCTACCCTTCATTATAAGCCAAAGCTTGTCGTGTTTGGATTGCAAAATTTAATGGCAAGCCTAGTAGCTTTAATTATGTTTTTGTTGATAACCAGGTAAAATTTATCATGAAAACATAACCATCGACGAAGCTTATTTTTGATATATTGAAATTTTGGATAATACATCTGCACTCATTTCTGAATATTTTCTTTGGCTTGATGATATACCATTTTTTTAGTTAACTTAGGACAGTTCTTCGCTCTTAGAATTTCCTATAAAAAAACAAGTTCCTTTTTTTTATTTGTTATGAACACGACTAAAAAATTGATGTCTTCTTCCAAATGCAGAAGTGTCGAAGTAATAAATAACCCGGCAAGACCGGGATCAAACCACAAGGAGGTTAATTGTACAAATTATAAATAACAACAATACAACAACAACAACAACAACAATAATAGTGGAAGAGAAAGAAGAAGTTAATGAGAACTTTGAGATGAAAGATTAATGTGAGGATTAAATAATGATAACAACAAATGTGAAGGTTAGAGGATCCACTAATGGTATTTCAAAAAAGTATAGTATAAACTTTTATTATTCAATTAGAAACCACACACAAAGAAGGTCCATGTTAAGTTTACACTATACTTATTCTTACACTATTAATGTAACCTTTTCACCTTGACATAATAAACTTAGCTAAATATAATGAAAGAGAGAAACATAAATAAACAAGATAAAAATATAAATAAAATAAAAATTAACTAAGTAAAGGAAAGGAAATGAAAGGCATAAACAAGATATTAATGAAAGTAAAAATTAAGCATTACAAAAATACAAAAAGAGAAAGCAAGAGCATGATGTTGATCTAAAACCAAGATGCCTAAATGCATAGCAAATTCCTTATTTTATAGGCTAAAATTGAAAACTATTGATTTGATGACTAATTGTTGAGTCGGTGGCCAACTCTTGACTTGGTGACAATCCTTATCTTCTATTGTCTGCTCAAAACATCATTGATAATGTCAGAATTTGAATCACACCTCTACATGAAAGTTGTATAAAATTATCTCAGCTTTTGAGAAAAAACAATAGAGGTCATTTGGACATTTAGAACTCTAGATATGGGTTGAATAATGAACAGTGTCTAGGCTGTAGGATAGATTCAAACTTCTTCATTATTGCTACAATTTGGACTTAAAAACGGCTTTATTACAACCAAACCTCTACATGAAAGTTGTAGGCCTATGTCTTACCTTTCCATCCATATAAATTGGACCTAAATCCGAGATCTACAGCTGCATATATGATCCAATTACCAAACAGTGTTCCAGTTTGGACTACACCAGCATCTCTTTTCTAAGTTTGGCCATCTCTTTATCCTTTCAATTTTA
>NW_011500295.1:33044-36684 GCF_000495115.2 Populus euphratica | reverse complement strand
TTATATTATTAGATATGTTATTATAAAACATGCTTTAGTTAATGAGTTATTGATACTTCAAGTGCAAAATGATGATATAAAACCTTGATAAAAATATATTTTTAAGTACTAATCACAATTCCAGGAACACTGGAATTGATTTAAAATAATTTTCTAATAATATAATTATTTTGTCAAATTACACTTAATTTTACATTTATTTTCATTTACAAATTACATATAAATTATAAGCAAGTTAGACCCTTCCCTCTACTTTTTTTTTATTTTGAATTTTAAGGACTTTTATTGAATTTAAATGCGTCTCGCTATTCTAAACAATTAAAGGAAATGTCATTTTTAATTTTGTATCTAAGTTTAAAAGATGAGAGAATTAAAAATACCTACCAGAAAGACTAATCTAATCTATAATAAATTTCAAAAAACTATTATTGATGATTTCATTTGAAGAGTGAAATTAAAAATATTTATTATTATTATTATTATTGGTAAATTAAAAAAACCACTATTATTACTATCAAATAAAAACCTTAAACATTTAAAAAAAAAGATTAAAAAATATATGAACTTAAGTAGACAAGTTAGATATTATTATTAAATTAAAAAAAAAAAACATTATACTCCATGTTGGACCTGAATGCGTCCACGCCTAACCCCACATTGGGTCTAGATGCAACCATTTCCAACTCCATGTTGGATTTGGACATGGCGCATTCATACCCAACTCCATGTTGGGCCTGGACACGATCTTGTCCAACTCCATGTTAGATCTCAATGCGTACACACCCAACCCATATTGGGTTTGGAAGCGACCACGTTCAACTCCATTTGAACCTGGATGCGTCCACGCCCAACCCAATATTGGGCCTGTACACGACCACATCAAACTCCTTGCTGGACCTAGACATATTATTACTAAATTGAAAATGTATTATTATTTACAATTAATAAATTTGAAAGAAAGTATTATTATTAATATTGAAAACATATTATATATTTTTATGATATTTTTTATAAAAACAAAAGTGAGCCTGTAGTGTAGTATTATTAAAAATATTCAACAATTATAAGTATTAATATAAAAATATTATAATTTGTGTTGTAAATATTATTATTTTTCTTCTAATTCAAAGTATTCATATCAAAATATTATTATTTTTCTTATAATTCGACATATTCATATCAAAGATATTATTATTTTGTAATAATATTATTATTTTAATAATAATTCAAAGTTTTAATGTAAAAAATATTATTATTTGTGTTATGAATATTATTATTTTTATAATAATGAATATTATTAATAAAATAATTACTAAATTAGAAAAAAAATATTATTAATATTGAAAAACAACCATAAATTTGATTTCAAAGGTAAAATTAAAAAATACTATTATTAGTATTATTATCATAAATATATTTTTTACAAATGTTATCACTATCTAAGAAAAACAACGTGAGGATACGTGATGCTTAGATTATCTGCTTGTGCGTCAGCAGACCAATCGCACAGGTGGTGCGTGGGCTACCTATTGTGTGCTAGTAGACCCAAGTGCATATGTGGAGCTTGGTTTGCGCATAAACCCAGCTGTCCTTGGATCTTGCAGCTATAGAACCCAAAATAGCCTAGGTTCATTGTTTGTGCGGGACCCAAAATAAACTTAAATCCTGCCAGTGGTGAACCCAAATAGTCTTGGGTTTTGTAATATGCAGGACCCAAACTATCCATAGATCCTACTAGCATGAAGACCTAAAATTTTTACAAAAATAAAAAGTAAGTCCATGGTGTGCTGCCCACCTAATAAATTCTTATTCTAACGAACTAGTTTAGGTACTATTGACCTATTTCCCTGAATATCATATTTACACTTGTTATCAGGGACAACATATGCCCCTAGATTTAGTTAAATAGACTTACAAGTATTAAAGAAATTTTTTTAAAAAAAATCAAATTCAAGATTTTTTTTTAAACAAATGTTAATACCATTTGAGTTATAATTTATCAGCAAAAGCTTTTTTTTTTAAAAAAAAAGCATTTAATAAGATAATTATCACTTAATGCATTGTTAGAATTTTTAAATGATTATTGAATCTGCTCAATTAAGAATTTTAAGACATGTATGGTTCATGCTACATTTTAAACTTCAAAATAGTCCTTTTAAATCTTGGACTCTCCTATAAAAGTTTTAGATCTATATCTTAGCTTTCTATCTATATAAATCGGACCTAAATTTAAATTTTACAGCTCTAGTTATGATCCAATAACGAAATTGTGAATTTTACAGCTCTAGTTATGATCCAATAATGAAATTGTGTTCTAATTTGAATTTAACCAGCATCTCTTTTCTAAGTTTAGCTCTCTCTTTATCTTTTCAATTTCAGTAGTTAAACTGATATCAATCCTTTAATTGATGTTATAGACCTGCATTTAAAATAAATATTTACCATAAATTAAATGTATTTTATATTATCAAACTTGTTATTATAAAACATGTTCTAGTTAAGGATTTATTGATACTTCAAATGCAAAATAATGATATAAAATCTTGATAAAAATATACTTTTAAGTACTAATCATTTATATAATGGAACAAGACTTATTGTTACATAACTTGCTGAGAGGATCATAGAAGCTCAGATAATAACATGTTCTTTTTTTGGCAATCGTGTTTTTATTTCTAGGATTGTTTTTTCAAGAAATGATGCAAAATGTCCATTCACAATTAAACGAAGACAATTTCCTATGAGACCATGTTATGTTATGACAATAAATAAAAGTTGAGGACAATCGTGGAAGGTTGTGGAGTTTTTCTCAAGGAACAAGTTTTTTCTTATGGACAATTATACGTTGCTTTTTCACATGTTACCTCAAAACAAGAACTTAAAATTATCACATGTGATTGGTATTTAAAAGTGTATTTTTATTAAGGTTTTATATCATCATTTTGCACTTAAAGTATCAATAACTCGTTAACTAAAACATGTTTTATAATAACAAGTTTGATACCATAAAATACCTTTAATTTATGATAAATATTCATCTTAATACAGGCCTATCACGTAAATAAAAAGATTGATTGATGAGTTTAAGTACTGAAATTGAAATGATAAAGAGGATGCCAAACTTAGAAAAAAGATGCTGGTTTAACCCAAATTGGAATACTGTTCGGTCATTGGGTCATATCTAGAGCTGTAGATCTTGGATTTAGGTCTGCTCTATATGGATAAAAAGCTAAGACATAGACCTAAAGCATTCATGTGGAAAACAAGACTCAATTCTACTGTTTGGAAGTCGAAATTGTAGCAAATACAGAAAAGTCTGAAAATGTCTAGCAACCCAGATACTGTTCAGTGTTCAGCCCATATCTCAAGTTTTAGAAGTCCAAATGACTTCAATTTTTTTTTGTTGGAAAGCTAAGACAATTTCCTAGAACTTTCATTATTTAAGTCTATCCAAATTCTAATGTTAATAATGATGTTTTGTTCATACTAAAAGATAAGGATTATCACCAAGTAAAGAGTTAGTCATCCACTCAACAATTAGTTACGAAGTTAAGAGTTAGTCACCCACTCAACAATTAGTCATCAAATCAATAGTTCCCAATTTTGGCCTATAAAAGGAGGCATTTGCCATGCATTTAGG
>NW_011500295.1:31835-32623 GCF_000495115.2 Populus euphratica | reverse complement strand
GCAAATGCCTCCTTTTATAGGCTAAAATTCAGAACTATTCATGTGGTAATTGATAATTGATGTAGTGGCCAACTATTGATTAGTGGATTTGGTGGACAACATCACTCAAGCACTTTGGCTGGCTAAATTGACATTGATGCAATCAGAATTTGGCAAAGTATCTTTCATGAAAATTATTGAAAATTATCTTTTCCTTCCACTCATGAAATTTTAGATCATTTGGAGCACTACAGATCGAGACATATCTAAATTACTGAGCAGTGTTGCTGGTGGACGTAGTGGATAGCCCTCATGCTCTTATCTAGATGAAATCTCATCTCTACCATCTGAATTTGAGCTGGTCCTCTCATGAAATTTGTTGGAAATTGTCTTTTCCTTCCACCCACCAAATTTTAGATCATTTGGATTTTTAGAACTCTAGTTATGGGTAAAATTTTGAGTAGTGTTTGGGTTGGATTGCAAGATAGATTCAGACTTCTCTTTTGTGGCCAAACTTTGAATTTGAAAATGGTAAATTTAGGTTTTTCTATACCCATGAAATTTGGAGGCCTATTTATTATCTTTTACCTATATAAATTAATATGAAATCCAAGATCTATAGCTCCAGATATGATCCGATTACTGAACAGTGTTTGAATTTGAAGCAAATCGGCATCTCCTTCGTAAGCTTAGCCTTTTCTTTGTCCTTTCACTTCCAATAGTTAATCACAACAATCAATCCTTTGAATTGTGTAAATACCTGCATTTCAAATGTGAATTTACCATAAATTAAAGGTATCTTATATTAT
>NW_011500295.1:30889-31700 GCF_000495115.2 Populus euphratica | reverse complement strand
TGATTAGTACTTAAAAGTGCATTTTTGTCATGGTTTTATATCATCATTTTGCACTTGAAGTATTAATAACTCCTTAACTAAAGCATGTTTTATAATAATATATCTAATAATATAAGATACCTTTAATTTGTGGTAAATGTTCATTTTAAATGCAGGTTTATCATATAAATGAAAGGATTGATTGATGAGTTTAAGAACTGAAATTGAAAGGACAAAGAGATGGTCAAACTTAGAAAAGAGATGTCGGTGCAGTCCAAACCAGAACACTATTCGGTAATTGGGTCATATTTAGAGCTGTAGATCTCAGATTTAGGTCTATTTTATATGGATGGAAAGGTAAGACATAGGCCTACAACTTTCATATGGAGTCCAAGATCTAAAGAGATCATTTTTAAGTCCAAATTGGAGCAATAACAAAGAGGTCTGAATCTGTCCTCCAGCCCGAGCACTATTCAGTGTTTGGCTCATATTTGGAGTTCTAGAATTCCAAATGACTTGAACTTTTTACACAAGAAAGCTGAGACAATTTCCTACAACTTTCATGTTTTTACGCGGCTCTAATTTTAACATTATTACTGATGTTTTAGGCAGATAAGAGAAGATAAAGATTGTCACCAAGTCAAGAGTTGGTCACCCACTTATTAATTAGTCATCAAATCAATAATTCCTAATTTTGGCCATGCATTTAGGCATCTTGGTTTCCAGATCAAGATCATGCTCTTGCTTTCTCTCTTTGTATTTTTTGTAATATTTATACTTTGATTTCATTAATATCAAGTTTATGCCTTTCATTTACTTAGCTAACTTTTAT
>NW_011500295.1:28709-30546 GCF_000495115.2 Populus euphratica | reverse complement strand
TCTACTACTACTACTACTATTATTATTGCTAATATTATTATTATTGTTGTTGTTGTTACTATTGTTGTTGTTTATAATTATTGCTTATAATTTGTATAATTAACCTCCATGTGGTTCGACCCCGGTCTTGCCGGGTTATTTATTACTTCGACACTCCTGCTTAGGAGAAGATATCAATCTTTTAGTCGTGTCAGTTGGCAGTTTTATAGCCCAACCGTATGGAATAACTGATACTTGTGCTATGAAAGGAACTTGATTTGTTGTTAATATAAGTTATAATTATGAATACCTGACAATATATACAAGTATTAACATTATTCGAATAAAATAACTAATATAATCATGTAAACAATTTATAATTCGATTGGAACTTTCTTTGTGTGTGGTTTCCAATTGAGTAATAAAAAGAGTTTATGCTATACTTGTTTGAAATACCATCAGTGGATTCTCTAAACTTGACATTTATTTTTGTCATTGTTTAATCCTCGCATTAATCTTACAATCTCAAAGCTACTATTATAATTTGAATAGTTAAACTCCTTGTGGTTCGACCTCGGTCTTGCAAGGTTATTTATTATTTCAACACTCTTGCACTTGGAAGAAGTCATCAATCTGTTAGTAGTGTCAACATGCAATGCTGAAGGAAATCATTCAATATATGAAAAACATTGTGTATAAAGATGTTCTTCGCTCTCTATCAATGTCAAAATCTCTTGCAACCACATTTTATTTATTTGTCAGGCTTTTATTCCTTGTTTTTTTGCTTCTCTAAGGTAATGCTTTTTAGAAAAGATAAAATTATTTGATTTGTTATTTTTTATTTAAGCATGTTTCCTTTTGTTCTTTTCCCCTATTCATTTTAAATAATATATTTGCAATACTTGCCCCCATAATTTACAATTCAGATATTCTTTTTCTCTAATATTAAATTTGTTATTTTTATCATTGCTTCTTTTTTTATTATTAAATTTATGATTAACTTGCATGACAATGGCTCTACCTATAAAAAAAAAAAAAATGATTTCTACCTTTCATTATGAGCTAGAGCCTGTCGTGTTTGGATTGCAAAATTTAATGGCAAGCCTGGTAGCTTTAATTATGTTTTTTTTTATAACCAAGTAAAATTTATCATGAAAATATGGCCACTGATTAAGCTTATTTTCTATATATTGAAATTTTGGATAATATATCTCCACTTATTTTTGAATATTTTCTTTGGCTTGATGATTTACCATTTTTTTACTTGACCTAGGATAGTTCTTTGCTCCTAGAATTTCCTATAAAAAAACAAGTTTCATTTCCTTTTTGATTTGTTATTAACACGACCAAAAAATTGATGTTTTTTCCAAGTGCAGGAGTATTGAAGTAATAAATAATCCAGTAAGACCGGGGTCAAACCATAGGGAGGTTAATTATATAAATTATAAATAACACAACAACAACAACAACAACAACAATAATAATAATAATATTAGAAGAAGAAGAAGAAGAAAAGGAAGAAGAAGAAAAGGAAAAAGAAGTTGATGAGAATTTTGAGATGAAAGATTAATGTGAGGATTAAACAATGATAATACCAAATATCAAAATTAGAGGATCCACTAATAGTATTTCAAATAAGTATATTATAAACTCTTATTATTTAATTGGAAACCACACACAAAGAAGGTCTATGTTGAGTTTACACTATACATAATCTTACACCATTAGTGTAACCTTTTCACCTTAACATAATAAACTTAGCTAAACATAATGAAAGAGAGAAACATAAATAAACAAGATAAGAACATAAATAAAATAAAAGTTAACTAAGTAAAGGAAAGGAAATGAAAGGCATAAA
>NW_011500295.1:0-28680 GCF_000495115.2 Populus euphratica | reverse complement strand
AAAACTTAAGCATTACAAAAATATAAAGAGAGAAAGCAAGAGCATGATCTTGATCTAGAAACCAAGATGCCTAAATGCATGGTAAATATCTCATTTTATAGGCTAAAATTGAAAACTATTATTTGATGACTAATTGTTGAGTGGGTGGTCAACTCTTGACTTGGTGACAATCTTTATCTTCTATTCTCTGCCCAAAACATCATTTGATAACGTTAGAATTTGAACCACATCTCTACATGAAAGCTGTAGCAAATTATCTCATCTTTCCAGGAAAAAAAATAGAGGTCATTTGGACTTCTAGAACTCTAGATATGGGTTACATACTGAACAATTTCTAGATTGCAGGATAGATTTAAACTTCTTCGTTGTTGCTATAATTTAGACTTAAAAACGGCCTTATTAAAACTAGACCTCCACATGAAAGTTGTAGGCCTATATTTACCTTTCCATCCATATAAAGTAGACCTAAATTCGAGATTTATAGCTGTATATATGATCCAATTACCAAACAGTATTCCAATTTAGACTGCACCAGCATCTCTTTTCTAAGTATGACTATCTCTTTGTCCTTTCAATTTTAGTACTTAAACTCATCAATCAATCCTTTTATTTATGTTATAGGCCTGCATTTAAGATGAATATTTACCACAAATTAAAGGTATCTTATATTATTAGATATGTTATTATAAAACATGCTTTAGTTAAGGAGTTATTGATACTTTAAGTGCAAAATGATGGTATAAAACCTTGATAAAAATATATTTTTAAGTACTAATCATAAGTTCAGGTACACTAGAATTGATTTAGAATAATTTTCTAATAATATAATTATTTTATCAAATTACACTTAATTTTATATTTATTTTCATTTATAAATTACATATAAATTATAAGGAAGTTCAACCCTTTCCTCTATTTTTTTTTTTAATTTTGAGGACTTTTATTGAATTTAAATGCATCTCAATTCTAAAAAATTAGAGGAAATGTCATTTCCAATTTTGTATCTAAGTTCAAGAGATGAGAGAATTAAAAATACCTACCAGAAAGACTAATCTAATCTATGATAAATTTCAAAAAACTATTACTGATGATTCATTTGAAGAGTAAAATTAAAAATATTTTATTATTATTATTATTATTATTATTATTATTGGTAAATTAAAAAACCACTATTACTACTATCAAATAAAAACCATAAATATTTTAAAAAAATATTAAAAAATATATGAACTTAAGTAGACAAGTTAAATATTATTATTAAATTAAAAAAAAACATTATACTCCATGTTGGACTTGAATGCGTCAATGCCCAATCCCATATTGGGTCTAGATCCAACCCCATATTAGGTTTAGATGCAACCGTGTCCAACTCTATGTTGGACCTGGATGTGTCCACGCCCAACCCCATGTTGGGCATGGAAGCAACCGTATCCAACACCATGTTGGGCTTGGATGTGGCGCATTTATGCCTAACTCTATGTTGGGCCTAGACGCGACCTTATCCAACTCCATGTTGGACCTCGATGCATACACGCCTAACCTATATTGGGTTTGGATGTGACCGCGTCCAACTCCATTTGAACCTGGATGCATCCATGCCCAACCCAATGTTAGCCTATACGCGACCACATCGAACTCCTTGCTAGACCTAGATATATTATTACTAAATTGAAAACGTATTATTATTTATAATTAATGAATTTGAAAGAAAATATTATTATTTATATTGTAAATTTTTATGATATTTTTTATAAAATAAAAGTGAGCTTGCAGTATAGTATTATTAAAAATATTCAACAATTCTATGTATAAATATAAAAATATTATAATTTGTGTTGTAAATATTATTATTTGTCTTCTAATACAAAGTAATCATATAAAAAATATTATTATTTGTCTTCTAAATATTATTATGTTTCTTATAATTGAAAGTATTCATATCAAAATATTATTATTTTTCTTACAATTCAACGTATTTATATCAAAGATGTTATTATTTTTATAATAATTCAAAATTTTAATATAAAAAATATTATTATTTGTGTTATGAATATTATTATTTTTATTATAATCAAAATTATGAATATTAAAAATATTAGCTTATGTGTTATAAATATTATTATTTTTATAATAATGAATATTATTAATAAAATAATTACTAAATTAGAAAAAAAATATTATTAAGATTGAAAACAACCATAAATTTGATTTCAAAGGTAAAATTAAAAATTACTATTATTACTATTATTATCATTAATACATTTTAAAAAAAATATTATCACTATCTAAGAAAAACAACGTGGGGACACGTGGTACTTAGGTTATCTACCTGTGTGTCAGCAGGCCAATCGCACAAGTGGTGCGTGGGCTACCTATTGTATGCTAGTAGATCCAATTGCATACATGGAGCTTAGTCTGCGCATAAACCTAACTATCCTTGGATCTTGCAGCAGCAGAACCTAAAATAGCCTAAGTTCCTTGGTTATGCGGGACCTAAAATAGATTTAAATTCTGCCATGGTGAACCCAAATAGTCTTGGGTTTTGTAATATGCAAGACCCAAACTAGCCATAGATTCTACATCATTAAGATCCAAATTTTTTATAAAAATAAAAAGTGAGCCCTGAATATAATGTTTATACTTGTTATCTAGGACAACATATGCCTCTAGATTTAATTAAATAGACTTACAAGCATTAAAGAGTTTTTTTTTTTAAAAAAAACTTACAAGCATTAAAGAGTTTTTTTTTTTTTTAAAGAAATCAAATTCAAGATATTTTTTTAAAATGTTAATAACATTTGAGTTATAATTTATCAGTGAAAGTTTTTTTTTTAAAAAAAATATTTAATAAGATAATTATTACGTAATGCATTGTTAGAATTTTTAAATGATTATTGAATCCGTTCAATTCAGAATTCAAAGACAGGTATGA
The DNA here is from genome assembly GCF_000495115.2 of Populus euphratica. NCBI lineage: Eukaryota > Viridiplantae > Streptophyta > Magnoliopsida > Malpighiales > Salicaceae > Populus > Populus euphratica. Next base: position 25,748 of record NW_011500295.1, on the reverse strand, counting down.
TTCATGCTATAATAATAATAATAATAATAATAAAAGTGGCTCATTGTAAAATTTGGAGTTTCGTATCCATGAAGTCTCTAGTTTACATTTTCAAATGTCTTTTTATAGGTATAGTAAAATTGAAAGCTTACTTTCATGATGTGTAAAATATAAAAAGGACAAACACTTAAAAGTTCATTATATGTATATTAAAAATAGTTAAGGTACAAAGTATCGATTTCTCAATTATTAAAAAGATAAAAATATTCCATGCTATAAATCACAATAATAAAAGTTCATCCGCAACATACAATTGAGTGGCACCGAAACCATTGCACAAACTATATCATTTCCTCAACCTCAAAGAATTGGTGGAGTGAGAGCAAGTGTTCATAAAACAAAAATGCATGGGCAAGACACAGGTTCCAATTCTTTGAGAGCCGTGCTACAAAAAGATAATTTGTCACAAATCTTTTAATTTAATCTGAAAGGGATGAATTAAATCTCGATACATGCATATGATTCGAGAATTTTCTTACTAGCCCCACATAATAAAGAATTTGTCTCTTCCGTGATTATTTATTTTCTCCATGCATTTCCATTGCGTGTTTGGTTGAGCTTCAAATAATTATTGTCATTATACTATTAATATAACGATCTTTGTCCCTACAAGGTCCTCGTTGTTGGTTTAATCTAAGATATAACATGTGTATATATATATATATATATATATAACGTGCATGGCTCCAAGCAAAGCCCTCTGTATTTTATTAGCACAATCCGGATATTTAACTTTAAATTTTCAAAGTTTGTGTTAGTGTCACGAAAACTACAAAAATATTATATAATGACGTTGAAGTGTGCAAGAATCATACATTTGGAAGTTTTTGGCTTAAAACAATTAAATTAATGAGACAACATTTTCATGTTGAATTGAATTAGGCCTCCGCACCAAACCAAAACCATGCTACTTTTTCTCGTCTTTCATAAATTTCACCAGAATCTTATTGTAATATTGTTGGAGAAAATATGGATTGTAATTTGTAAGTTTACTGACAATTTTACTAATAAGTGTAGTCTAGAATAATCGAAATTTGTTAGGTTGGCCTTATGAACGTCGCACGTACATATTGTTGAAAATTATTAATATTAATATTAATATTAATATTTTGTAAATTTATAAATATTTATTAAATAAAGAAATTACTTACACAAAATACGATCACACAAAAATAAACATGTATAAAATTTTAAAAAATTAAGCATAGAATTTATATAATCAACAAGATAGAACTTATGGAACATATCAATTATTCAATCAAATAAATATTAAATTGAAAGGCATGCTCTTAATAGAAGTTTAGGAGACTTGTTGAAGACAATCAAAAGAAAAAAAAAAAAACACTTAACATTGCCGCTGAGGATTGAATACTTTGTTGTTAAGGTGTAATTGTTTTTCACTTTGTGTAAACGATCTTGGTGTAATTGACTCTTAGAAATTAAATAACACCATCTTGAAAACATGTACTTCTTTTAAATGTTTATGAATTTAATGAAATGGAATTAGTTTTCTCTCTACAAAACGGATTCCTAAGATATAGTGTAGAAGAATGAATACAAAAACAAGTCTTAGAAAAACCAACAATAAAGAAATAAAAGAACTCAAGATATGTCTTCATCCTTTCTTCTCATTCAAAACATATATTTATAGGATTGGGGAATCAAAACATTAACTACTTATAATTCATGAGTGTTCATTAATAAATATTCATAAATGTTCATAGTTAATGAAAACTAATAAATATATTCATTTTTATCTCATCATAATTAGTATATTAGTTCATGTACTAAGATGTTTTAGGGACTAAAAATTACTAATCAAATAGAGATTTAATAGCAAAATATTTTTCATTAACCAAACTCAAGCTTAAACTTATGAGCCCACAAACTCATTTCCCAATCTACAAAACTATTTTAGATTTGAAATTTTTGTTATTCAAATGTTCTTTGAGAACATTTTTTATTCACCTTTAATTGATTTTTAAAACATGTTAAAGTATTTATGGTAGATTACAAAATCCAAAATGGCTTTAACCCCGAATGTGAGTGAATCTCACATTTAATTTGGCTTTAAAAGTGTTCATTACATTTTTTTTTATAAGATCAACTCCAATAATCCCTCATATGAATGAAAATTGTTTAACTAATACAAAGACTCTAAGAATTCATAGTGAGAAAATTAAAGTAGTAGATTACTGCATCAAGATATGTAGCTTTTCACATTGAACTTTCTTCGGTGAAATACTATTAGATTTACTCTTGAATTATTTAACTTTTTATGTAACCAATACAATAGTGCTCATATATGTGATATTTCATTCAGAGTATTTTATTATACTTCATTTGATGTATCAAGATATGAAAACCATTAAGAGCATGATCACTCTTTGTTATTTTTTAGTGATACTAAATCTTATAACCTAATTTTGGGTTCCTTAAAATTGTTTCTTTATTTTTAAAATAAATATATTAAAACAAAACAATACAAGAAACTTGGCCGGAAAAAATAGGTTAAAGCGGGATTTAAGTGAAAAATTATAAGCTCAGTCGCACCCTTAAAGGATATAAATGTGAAAGACAATGCAGATTTAAGGTTAACTTAAATGAATATAAGATAAATTTGCATAAAAAATAAATTTAAGGACTTAATTAGACCTTTATTAGGCCAATTAGATTTAACCACAAACCTAAATAAATGTTTAATTAAGTTTAAGAATTAATTAAATGCAAATACTTAATTAAACTTTGAATATGTCAAATTAATTTTATTAAGAAATTAATTAGCAAAAATTTAAATTTTAAAGCCTAATTCATGTTTAATTGAGAAGATTGGAATTTGAAGGATCAGATTTAATTTTTACAAATTCAATTAGATGAAGGCAAGGGAAAAAATGCAAGAAAATCAAAGATTGGGGGCCAATTAAAATCAAATTGAAAAAAATTCAAGACCATGAACCTCTTTGCAAAAGGCACGTGTATTTTGAGACCAAAATCAGCTAGAATAATGGTAAAATTAAAAAAAATTATAAGTTTAAAGATCAATTAATGATGAAATTAAAAATATCTGAGACCATGCACCAAGTTGAAAAACATGTTAAAGTTAGAAGGTCTTTTCAAGATTTTGCAATGGTAAAATTGAATTAATTCTTTTAAACAGGGACTTTTAACCTAATTTAATTTAGAATTTCCAAAACAACAACATTTCATTTAAAAGAAATGTTGTGTTTTAACCAAAATAGCATGCATTAGTTAAAAACGATGTCTTTTTGGTCAAAACCATATAAAAATAAAAGTTAGACGACGCATCGCCACACACTATTTATTGTCTTCTTTTAATCCTATGAAAAGTTGGTGAGATATCCATTTTGCAAAGTCATTTAATGCGCCCCTACATGTTTTAGATAGGAAAAAAAATAAACCCTCTAGTAGCTCTGATGTTGTACTATATCTTTAACCTCATTCCCACCAATTTATGACTTGAGAGACATTGTAATAAACATTAAAAGTGTCTTACTTAACTAGCCTTAAAAACCTGGTTTTGACAGTACTAGTTTGTTGGCTTATGGCTAATGGTTGATATTCTTCCAAGTAAATCAATGGCCAAGATTCAATCATGAAAGGGACTTCAAACACCTTATTCACCCCTTATAAATAGGGGGAGTTTAGGCGAAGAAGAAGAAAAATAACCAAATAAAGACAATGAAGAAAACCAGAAGAAAATCAAAAGGAAAAACCAGAGGAAAATATAGGGAGAAAAGGAGAGAGAAAAAAGTCACCTTCTCTGATTAATACTTAAAAGTGCATTTATATCAAGTTTTTATATCATCATTTTGCACTTGAAGTGTCAATAACTCCTTAACTAAAATATATTTTATAATAACAAGTCTGAAAATATAAAACACCTTGAATTTATGGTAATGTACATCTTAAATGTAGGCCTATCACATAAATCAAAAGATTGATTGATGAATTTAACTATTGAAATTGAAAAGACAAAAAGAGAAAAAAAAATGCTAGTTGAATTCAAACTAGAACATCATTCAATTACTGGATCATAAGTGAAGATATAGAACTTGGATTTAAGTCTAGTCTATATGGATGGAAAGCTAAGACATAGGCCTAAAACTTTCATGAGAGTCCAATATTAAAAAAGATCATTTTCAAGTTCAAATTGTAGTAACAACCAAAAAGTCAGAATCTGTCCTTTAACCCAAACATTATTCAGTATTCAGTCCATATTTTGAGTTCTAGAAGTCCAAATGCACTAACTCTTTTTATGATAGAAAGATGAGATAATTTTTCAGAACTTTCATGAGACTATTTATTCAAATTCTGATGTTATCAATGGTGTTTTATTCAGACAAGAAGATAAGGATTATCACAAAGTTAAGAGATGGCCACCCACTTAATAATTAGTTATCAAATCAATAGTTCTGAATTTTGGCTTATAAAAGGATACATTTGCTATGCATTTAAGCATTTTTGTTTTCATATTAAGATCATGTTCTTGCTCTCTTTCTTTATATTTTTGTAATGCTTAAGTTTTGCTTTTTTTAATCTCTTGTTTATACATTTCATTTTCTTTACTATACTTATATAATTATGTTCTCCTCTTGTTTATTTATATTTATCTTCTTCATCATGTTTAGCCAAGTTTATTATGGTAAGGTAAAAATGTTTCACTAATGATGTTAAACTAGGTATAATATAAACTCAACATAAACTTCAATGTTTATATCCAAGAAAGTTTGTTATTAACATGTCTTATCTTTTTATCTTACTAATTATTAATATCTTGCTTGTTAAATGGCTAATCTAAATTTGTATTGCATAACACTTGGTACAGCAAATGTTTGGTACTTTCTTAGCCAACCGTATAGTATAACCTACACTTATACTATAAAAGGAATTTAATTTGTTGTTAACATAAATTAACATCATGAATTTCTGAGAATATTTAAAAGTTTAGTGTTACTTAAATAAGATAAGTAATATGTTCATGTTAATAATTTATAATGAGTTATTAATAACAAATCATCCGATTGGAACCCCCTTTCTGTATGGTTTCTAGTTGAGTAATAAAAAGTATTTATATTATACTTAATGGATCTTCTAACCTTGACATTTGTTTTTATTATTATTTAATCCTCACATTAATCTTACATCTCATAGTTCTTATTATTATTATTAGTATTATTAGTATTTGTTATTTATATAATTAACCTCCCTGTGGTTCAACCCTAGTCTTGTCGAGTTATTTATTACTTCGACACTCTTGCATTTGGGAGAAGATATCAATCTTTTAGTCATGTTAACCTGGTTTTGGAAATATGTTTCAAAAATAAGGAAATATGTTTTTTTTATGTACATACGGTCAAATTCTAAAAGTTTTTAATATATATTATATATATAAAAAATGCATCTTTACCATGGTTGTTAAAAATGCATTTTAACTCGTAAAATTGTCCGATTTTACGAGTTAAAACACATAAAACATGTGAAATCGGGGTTAAAACTTGAAAACCAGTAAAATCGATCAAACCTGGTCAAACTCGCTTAAAAACGAGTCAACTCGTAAAAATCATTAAAAACATAACGTTTCCACGATTTCACATACCATTTTAAACAAATGCAGAAATGCCCCTATGATCGACACTCCACTTCATACTTTAACTCCACATAGCACACAGCTACACACCACACTTTGTTCCTATCTCCCTGACTCCTATCCCCTTTTTCCTTTCCAGTTTCCCCTTTCTCCTTTTCCCAGCGCCAGCAGATTAAGAAATCATTTCCCCCAAATCCGTAGCATTCTTCTTTTTTTTTTCTATCTAATGGTGGTGATTATATATATATGGGTATTCCATGAATCTGTGTTTATCTTCTACTATTAATTAGTTTGCTTCTGTTCTGTCCAATCCATGACATAGAGAACAACAAAATAATCATCCAATAGTGTAGGTTGTTAATTGTGAACATTTTCTTAGGCACAGTTAAGGGTAATTATTTTTGGTTTGGTTCTTTTTATTTAAATAAATAACCAAAATAAAATTTTGAAAAACTAAAAAATTTAAATCGAAATCGGTTCAAACCGACCGGTTTTCAGTTTGATCTGGTTCGGTTTTTAATATAAAAACCAAAAAAACCTATATTCAAACTAACCAGGTTTTTTTTTAACATTCTTCTCTATAGCTTCTCCAGCTTCCTTTTTGTTCTTCCCTACAAACCCCATAATTTCAAAAGCCCAATTACTGAACAAATCTCAAACATGTAACAACTGCAAGTAGATAAAATATAGCAAAGAACCATTTCATTATTCTAAAGCGATCTTCAGTAACCATAAACTCATCTCCACGCATTACAAAATGGTTATAAAAGAAACTAAAGGACTGATATAAAAGTTAAACAAAAATCAGACTTTTAAAGTAAAAAGCTTTATGTAAACAAGGAAGCACAGTAACCCATAATGTACAAAGCTTTTACTTTTCTTCTCAACCATAGCAGGAATTATAGCAGGAGTTGTTCAACCTTAGAAAAGAAAAAAAAAGACAAAATCACGATGAGAGGAAACAAATATTGAAGCCTTGAAGATGAATAAGATAACTAATGTGATCATGTTAACAATTTATAATTTGATTGGAACCTCCTTTGTGTGTGGTTTTTGACACGACGAAAAGATTGATGTCTTCTCCCAAGTGCAGGAGTGTCGAAGTAATAAATAACCCGGCAAGACCGGGGTCGAACCACAAGGAGGTTATTTTTACAAATTATAAATAACAACAATAACAATAACAATAACAACAACAACAACAACAACAACAACAACAACAACAACAACAACAATAATAATAATAATAATAATAATAATAATAATAATAATAATAGTAGTAGTAGTAGTAATAATAATAATAAAGAAAGAGAAGAAGAAGAAGATGATGAGAACTTGGAGATAGAAAATTAATGTAAGGATTAAACAATAATAATAACAAATGTCAAGGTTAGCGGTTCCACTAATGGTATATCAAACAAGTATAGTATAAAATCTTATTATTGAATTGGAAACCACACACAAAGGAGGTTCCAATCAGATTATATATTGTTAACATGATTACATTAGTCATCTTATTCAATTAATGCTAATACTTGTAAATCTCGTCAAGCATTCATGATTATAACTTATGTTAACAACAAATCAAGTTTCTTTCATAGCTCAGGTGTCGGTTATACCATACATTATGGGCTATGAAAGTGCCAAGCATTTGTTGTACCAAGTGTTATACAACATAAATCAAGATTAGTCATTTAACAAGCAAAGTATTAAAGAGTGAATAAGATAACAAATATAAAACATGTTAGTATCAAACATTAAAGTCCATATTAAGTTTACATTATACTTATTCTTACACCATTAGTGTAATCTTTTCACCTTGACATAATAGACTTAGCTAGACATAATGAAAGAAAGCAAAATAGATAAACAAAATAAGAACATAAAAGTTAACTAAGTAAAGGAAAGAAAATGAAAGACATAAACTTAATATTAATGAAAGCAAAGCATAAACATTACAAAAAATAAAAAGAGAGAAAGGAAGAGCATCATCTTGATCTGGAAACCAAGATATCTAAATGCATGGCAAATACCTCCTTTTATAGGCCAAAATTGGGAACTATTGATTTGATGACTAATTGATAAGTGGGTGGCCAACTTTTGACTTGGTGACAATCCTTATCTTCTCTTGTCTGCCCAAAACGTCATTGATAACGTCAAAACTGGAAGAGCCAGTTGACATGAAAGTTGTAGGCAATTGTCTCAGCTTTCTTGTGTAAAAAATTTAGCTCATTTGGACTTCTAAAACTCTAGATATGGCCAAAATACCGAACAGTGCTCGGGCTGGAAGACAGATTCGGGCTTCTTTGTTGTTGCTACAATTTGGACTTGATAATGGCCTTTTTAGATCTTGGGCTCCATATGAAAGTTGTAGGCCTATGTCTTACCTTTCCATCCATATAAATTGGACCTAAATCTGAGATCTATAGCTCCAGATATGACCCAATTACCGAACAGTGTTCCGGTTTGGATTGCACCGACATCTCTTTTCTAAGTTTGACCATCTCTTTATCCTTGCAATTTAAGTTCTTCAAGTCATCAATCAATCCTTTCATTTATGTGATAGGCCTGCATTAAAAATAGACATTTACCATAAATTATAGGCATCTTATATTATTAGATACATTATTATAAAACATCTTTTAGTTAAGGAGTTATTGATACTTCAAGTGCAAAATGATGATATAAAACCATGATAAAAATGCACTTTTAAGTACTAATCACACCCCTCAACCAGCTTATTACTAGTCCCTAGTAATCAAAGCGTAAAACAGAAAAACAATTTGCAAATTTCACAAAGCAAGGTATTCATCATTTAACTTCCATTAATCTATCCAGATAAACAAACTCTCATTAAATTTATATATCTGCTCAATACCTCTTAACAAGATATTAATAAACCTTTCTTTTGTGCTCAATGTATCAACACATAATTATGGGGCTTTTCTTGGAAGAAAACAAAATTTTTGTTCTAATGTTTAAGGTTAACTTCCTTGGGTTGGGATTATTATTTTTGTCTTTTTTTTTTCTTTTTTTTTTTTAAATATATATACATATAATTTAAAAACATCATGCATCTTTAACCCATGTAACGAGCTTTCAGCTAATGACTCCCAGACCAGTTGGTCTTAGGGCATTAGGTGTTAAGACACCCCTACGAGCTTAGTAACTCGGGTCGCAGATACTGATATGTAGATAGTGCAATGTTTGATTCCCTTAAGCTTTTCTCCTCAACCCATGTAACAAGCGTTGGGCCAATAGCTCCCAAGTCAGTTGACTTTAGGGTATTAGGTGTTAAAACACCCCTTCAAGCTTAATTGCTTAGGTTAGGGAGGCTACGAAACCAAACTTATCTACATTTTTATTATCATCATTTTTTTCTTTTTTCTATTTTTCTTTTTTTTCATGTTTTTTTTCTTAATTATATACAATCCCTTTCCCTTAGTTGTTACCTTTAACAAAAGAACATAAATAATGTAATAATCCAATATGCAACCCACAATCATATATTAAAGTGTGTGTGTAAATTAAAGTTTAAGAATACATGTTAAATAAGTATGTGAGCAGAATTAAGTGATAACAATGCGAGTGTTTGTAAATCTGAATATTTCAGGAAGTATTATAATAGACCTTGTTAAGAATGGTTACTAAGATGCGCCTCAAGAGTCACTTTAACAAAAGAGCTCCTTTACTCTGCCATCCTAGTAACAACAATTATGCACATGCTTTATGAAATGAAAAACAATTTTTTTTTTTATCAACTACTACCCTCTCCCCCCAACCAAAACGAGACATTGTCCTCAATGTTCTAAGGTAGAAAGATAGAGTATAGAAGATATCACCTGAAATAACGAACACGGACAAAACCTGAAACACACTGAAACAAAAATAAGAAATAACAAAACACAATAATAAAACCAAAAGACACAAAAATTCACAAATGAAGGCTCAAATCCAATCTAAGCTTTTTACGGCTTCCCGTAGATGACCAATTTATGCGACTCATGGAAGGATCAATCACAGGAATAAAAGATTGGAGTTGGTCAATCAAATGTTCAGCAGTAGCAGCAGAGATTATGATTTGTCGTGCAGAAGATGTTAGAAATTCCTGTTCCACAGCATGATCAAGAAAAGACAACAACTTATCATAATAACCATTAACATTTAACAAACCTATGGGTTTATGGTGAATATGCAATTGAGCACAAGAGAAAATATGAAAGATCTCTTCCAATGTGCCTAGACCACCTGGTAAAGCAATGAAGGCATCACAATGGTTAAACATTGCATTCATTCGAGCTGACATTATGGAGACCTGAAGTTCCTCTCCAATTGTTTTTCCAATGATGTCCCCTTTTGCCAAAGCTTCAAGGACGACCCCCAAAACTTGACTACCTCCTAAAAATGCAGCTATTGACACACCTCCCATTAACCCAAGACTGCCTCCCTCATACACTAAATGAATCTTTCTCTCAGCTAGCACCTGACCAAGATGATTTGCTGATTCTAAAAACTCCTTTTCTTTTCCAGGACTAGATCCACCAAAAACACAAATATTTCTTATTTGATGACCTGAGGAACTTGCCATTTCTACACACTTCTGTATTTGTTGAATGTATGGGTTGAGTAGAAGTGAAAAGAAGGAAGAGAGGGTTTTATAGATGAGAAATGAGAAAGGCAATCATAACACCTATATGTAGGCCAGTTGGAGTCTCACACTCTCTCTCTCTCTTTTTATTTATTTATTTATTTACTTTAAAAAAAAAAAGCATGTGTATGTACATGTAGTTGTGATTGTGGCTCACATCTTCCCTTGGTTTTACGTCCAAGAATGGCTTAAACGCCCTCTATGGGTCAGGGATAGGCTTCCCATCCAGTTTTCTTAAAAACTGGCAAACAGGGTCTTTTTTAGTCAGATTCCCAAGACTAAGTCGATCATGTTCTTTATGAAATAGTGGTCATAAATCATGAATTACACGATGCACATCTCCACTAGGATGCGTCTCAAGAGTCAATAGAAGATTATATAAAGACTCCTTACTCAGGCCATCCTTAATGAATTGTATTTTATCTTCACGGTTTATAGATACCATTCCTAAAGAAAGACATTGTGTATTACAAGTCCATCTAGCACATCGATGACAGACTTCTAGTCGTTTTGCACGACGTTTCTTTGCAAAAGTGCTTTTACCTGTTCCAGGCATGTGTGAAATAAAGAAATTAGAGGACTCACCTGATAATCGGACCTTTGCTTCAATCAACCAGCGAATATCTTCAGGAATTCCATGATTCATTAACAATCTCAATCTTGCACATCTAGCACGGTAAATTTTTGTAATCGCATTCCAGATATCAGTTATTGTGGGAAACTAAAAGAACCGACTTAAGTCACGGAGTACCGTTGTCCGCCATTTAACCGGGGTGAGAGAAACTAGTAAAAATCACTTAAAAAGAAACACAAAAACAATGTAAGAAAAACAAAATAATCAACCTTTATCTACAAGATCATTCAAACCAGTTGATTCATTTTCACTAGGAAAATTATCAAAGTAAGCTTTCAAACGATGTCCATTTTCCTTAAAAATATTGTCATTCATTGAATTCTCAATATCACAGGCCCCATAAGGATTGTTCCATCTTGATCTTAGCTCTCTAGGTAATGAATAGAGTTGAGAATTATAAAGCAAAACTTTTTGACCAGTATCAACTTTTTGACAATTTTCACAAGTTTTGCAGAATGCATGCGTGTCCTTGAACATGGTGGGCCAATAAAATCCATTTTGAAAGATTTTTATAGCTGTCTTTTTTAATGAGAAATAACTTCCACATGCTTCAAAATGACAAAGTTTAATGACACTACTTACCTCATTGTCGGGAATGAATCTTTGAAATATTTGATCAGGATAATATTTGAATAAGTTAGGGTCATCACAATAAAAATTCTTCACTTCGTTCAAAAACTTTTCTTTGTCTTGATTACTCCAATCAGCTGGCAAATCTCCTAAAGCAAGAAAATTAATATTTTTGTCATACCAAGGCATTGGACTAAGAGAAAGTAAGGATTCGTTAGGAAAGTAATCATCGATTGGTGTGATGTCAGATGTCGAATCTGTTGTCACTGTTGACAAAAGATTCGCATCAACATTTTCTGTGCGTTTGTTATCCGTGATTTCTTCCTCAGAATAAATCATTTGCAAATCTTCATATTCATCTAACTCATTTTTACTTAAAGTAGATTCAAGTTGATCATAAACTAATTCGTCAATATGATCTACTTCTTGTAAATTATTATCATCTCTAGGTTGCTTGCAAATGTTGAAAATATTCATCTCCAATGTCATGTTTCCAAATGATAGCTTCATCAGTCCATTCCTACAATTAATCAATGCGTTAGAGGTTGCAAGAAACGGACGTCCTAAAATAACAGGAAATGAATTACATGCTTCAACAGGTTCTGTGTCCAAGACAATAAAATCCACAGGATAAATGAATTTATCGACTTGTACTAACACATCTTCAATTATTCCTCTAGGCACTTTTATAGATCTATCGGCAAGTAAAAGAGATATAGAAGTTGGTTTTAACTCACCGAGATTGAGACTTTGAAAAACTGAATATGGAAGTAAATTCACACTAGCTCCAAGATCAAGTAAAGCTCTTTCAATTTTATGTTCTCCAATAAAGCAAGAAATTGTAGGACAACCAGGGTCTTTATATTTCAAAGCATTATTGTTTTGAAGAATAGCACTTACTTGTTCGGCTAGAAAGGCTTTCTTTTTCACATTTAGTTTCCTCTTCACAGTGCATAGATCTTTCAAAAATTTAGCATAGGAAGGAACCTGTTTAATAGCATCCAGCAAAGGTATATTGATCCTTACCTGTTTGAAAATTTCATAAATTTCAGAATTGTGATTGACTTTCCTTTGTTTGGTCATGGCATGAGGAAATGGAAGTGCTGTGGTGAATCAGTCATTTCTTTGCAATTTTCAGATTCAACCCCTTCCTTACCCTTAGAGATTGACTCATCATCTTTCTCATAAGGTTCAAGAGAGGGTTTTTCAATAACCTTACCACTACGCAGAGTAGTGACTGATTTGACTTGATCTATGTGTTGGTTTCCGGAACTACTTGCATTTGCATTATATTGCCCATTGGGATTTTATTCTGGTTGAGATGGAAACTTACCTTTCTCTTGGAAACTGAGAGCAGATGTTAATTTTGCAAGAGTATCTTTAAAATCTGTCATGTTTTGAGGAAATTGAGTATTGATTGTCTCTTGCTTTTGAATGAATGCATGCAATGTTTCCTCAAGATTTCTTCTAGGAGGTGGAGCATAAGGAGGTGCATATCCATGAGAATTTTGGAAATTATGGTGTGCTTGAAATGGTGGTTGTGAAGTTTGTGCATTGTTGTTCTCACTATTCCAACTGAAAGGTGATTTCTCCAACCAGGGTTGTATGTTTGGGAGTATGGGTTGTGGTTGGGCCTTTGGAAACTGTTTAAAGCATGGGCTTGTTCATGGAGACATTCCTTAAAAGAAGGCAAGGTTGGACAATCGTTGGTTGAGTGTTCATTTGTTTCACAGATTTGACACACAATGTTTTCAACATATTTTAATTGACCACTCTTTTTTAATTCTAGTGCCTCGACTTTTCTAGCTAAAGATGCAAATTTGGCTTGAAGGTCATGATCTTCCCTAAGGTTGTACATACCTCCACTAGATGTATGAGGTTGAGTTTTACTCGGTGCCTCACAAGTACCCGCAGTGTCCCAATTTTGAGCATTTTCAGCTAACAAGTCTAAGTACTCCATTGCTTCATCAGGGTATTTATCTTCAAAAGTTCCATTGCACATCAATTCAACCATTTGCCTATCTTTAGGTGTTAACCCTTCATAGAAATGTGAAACCAATCTCCATGTTTCAAAACCATGATGAGGGCAAGTACTAAGCAAGTCTCGATACCTATCCCAACATTTGTAAAATGTTTCTCCTGGTTTTTGAGTGAAAGTGGTGATTTGTCTTTTCAAATAGTTTGTTCTATCAGATGGGAAAAACTTCTTTAAAAACTGTTGTTGCATTTCATCCCAAGCACGAATGGATCCTAGTCTCAAATTTTGTAGCCATGTTTTAGCTTTATCTTTTAATGAAAAAGGAAAAAGCTTTAATCTAATGGTGTTCATGCTATAATTTAAGTTATTATATGTGTTACAGACCTCCTCAAATTCCCTTAAATGCAAGTATGGATTTTCCAATTCCATGCCATGAAAAGAAGGTAAAAGTTGAATAATGCCTGGTTTAAAATTAAAATGAGATGCATCGGGAGGAAAAACTATGCATGATGGTGCACTTGTTCTTGTGGGATTCATGTGGTCTCTAAGTGTTCTAGCACGGTTATTCTCATTATTCTCATTTTGAAGTGATTGATTATCTTCTTCGACCATATTTTCTGAAAATGATGAGGATATACTACAAAGTCTACCACTTGATGTACGTGACCACACTCTCATGCACGTGTAGGAATAAAAAAAAAAAAGAAGAAAGCAAAAGAAGGAGGAAGAAAACAAAATAAAAAGAAACAAAGTTATATACAAGAAAAGTGAAAAGAGAAAATAAAATAAATACTATAATTTATACAAGAACTGACCTCCCCGACAACGGCGCCAAAAAATTGACACGACTAAAAGGTTGATGTCTTCTCCCAAGTGCAGGAGTGTCGAAGTAATAAATAACCCGGCAAGACCAGGGTCGAACCACAAGGAGATTAATTGTACAAATTATAGACAACAATTATAAGCAACAATAATAGCAATAATAACAACAACAATAACAACAACAACAACAACAACAACAATAATAATAATAATAATAATAATAATAATAATAAAGAAAGAGAAGAAGAAGAAGATGATGATGATGAGAACTTAGAGATGAAATATTAATGTAAGGATTAAGCAATAATAATAACAAATGTCAAGGTTAGAGGTTCCACTAATGGTATATCAAACAAGTATAATATAAACTCTTATTATTGAATTGGAAACCACACACAAAGGAGGTTCCAATCAGATTATATATTGTTAACATGATTACATTAGTCATCTTATTCAATTAATGCTAATACTTGTAAATCTCGTCAAGCATTCGTGATTATAACTTATGTTAACAACAAATCAAGTTCCTTTCATAGCTCAGGTGTCGGTTATACCATACATTATGGGCTATGAAAGTGCCAAGCATTTGTTGTACCAAGTGTTATACAACATAAATCAAGATTAGTCATTTAACAAGCAAAGTATTAAAGAGTGAACAAGATAACAAATATAAAACATGTTAGTATCAAACATTAAGGTCCATATTAAGTTTACACTATACTTATTCTTCCACCATTAGTGTAACCTTTTCACCTTGACATAATTAACTTAGCTAGACATAATGAAAGAAAGGAAAACAAATAAACAAAATAAGAACATAAAAGTTAACTAAGTAAAGGAAAGGAAATGAAAGGCATAAACTTGATATTAATGAAAGTAAAGCATAAACATTACAAAAAATACAAAGAGAGAAAGGAAGAGCATGATCTTGATCTGGAAACCAAGATGCCTAAATGCATGGCAAATGCCTCCTTTTATAGGGCAAAATTGGGAACTATTGATTTGATGACTAATTGATAAGTGGGTGGCCAACTTTTGACTTGGTGACAATCCTTATCTTCTCTTGTCTGCCCAAAATGTCATTGATAACGTCAAAATTAGAGCTAGTTGTAAACATGAAAGTTGTAGGCAATTGTCTCAGCTTTCTTGTGTAAAACTTTTAGCTCATTTGGACTTCTAGAACTCCAGATATGGCCAAAATACCGAACAGTTCTTGGGCTGGAAGACAGATTCGGGCTTCTTTGTTGTTGCTACAATTTGGACTTAATAATGGCCTTTTTAGATCTTGGGCTCTATATGAAAGTTGTAGGCCTATGTCTTACCTTTCCATCCATATAAATTGGACCTAAATCTGAGATCTGTAGCTCTAGATATGACCCAATTACCGAATAGTGTTCCGGTTTGGATTGCACCGACATCTCTTTTCTAAGTTTGACCATCTCTTTGCCCTTGCAATTTAAGTTCTTAAAGTCATCAATCAATCCTTTCATTTATGTGATAGGCCTGTATTTAAAATGAACATTTACCACAAATTAAAGGTATCTTATATTATTAGATATATTATTATAAAACATGCTTTGGTTAAGGAGTTATTGTTACTTCAAGTGCAAAATGATGATATAAGACCATGATAAAAAAACACTTTTAAGTACTAATCAGGGCCATAAATCATGAATTACACGATGCACATCTCCATTAGGATGCGTCTCAAGAGTCAATAGAAGATTATCTAAAGACTCCTTACTCAGGCCATCCTTAATGAATTGTATTTTATCTTCACGGTTTATAGATACCATTCCAAAAGAACGACATTGAATTGTATTTTATCTTCACTCCTTACTCAGGCCATCCTTAATGAATTGTATTTTATCTTCACGGTTTATAGATACCATTCCTAAAGAATGACATTGTGTATTACAAGTCCATCTAGCACATCGATGACAGACTTTCAGTTGTTTTGCACGACGTTTCTTTACAAAAGTGCTTTTACCTGTTCCAGGCATGTGTGAAATGAAGGAGTTAGAGAACTCACTTGATAATTGGACCTTTGCTTCAATCAACCAGCGAATATCTTCAGGAATTCCATGATTCATTAACAATCTCAATCTTGCATATCTAGCACGATAAATTTTTGTAATCGCATTCTGAGGCAGAGCAGGAAAATACTTTTTCAATTTTTCATGATTAGTGTCCATTTTTAAATGAGAATTGGAAGAGAGATTCAAAGAATTGCACAAATATATACACATATATTAGTTATTGTGGGAAACTGAAAAAACCGACTTAAGTCACAGAGTACTGTTATCCGCTATTTAACCACGGTGAGAGAAACTAGCAAAAATCACTCAAAAAGAAACAAAAAAAAAATCAATCTTTATATACAGGATCACCTAATTCAATAGAGTCATGTTCAAATGGAAAATTGTCAAAGTAAACTTTCAGACGATGTCCATTTACCTTGAAAACATTGTCATTCTTTGGATTCTCAATGTCAGAGGCCCCATATAGATACACATGTTTCACAATAAAAGGACCGCTCCATCTTGATCTTAATTTTCCAAGAAATAAATGCAGTTGAGAATTATAAAGCAAGACTTTTTGACCAACATTGAATGTTTTTCTCAGTATTTTCTTGTCATGAAACTCTTTAATTCTTGCTTTATGAATTCTTGAATTTTCATATGCATCATTTCTTATTTCCTCAAGCTCATTTATTTGTAATTTTCGCAGTTGACTAGCATCATCCAGATTTGAATTGAAAGCTTTAATAGCCCAATAAGCTTTATGTTCAAGTTTCACAGGCAAGTGACAAGGTTTTTCATAGACTAGTCTATAAGGTGACATACCTAATGATGTTTTATAAGCAGTTCAATAAGCCCAAAATGCATCATTAAGTCTTAAAGACCAGTCTTTCCTATTAGGATTCACTGTTTTCTCTAAAATATGTTTGATCTCCCTATTAGCAAGCTCTACTTGTCCACTTGTTTGAGGGTGATAAGGGGTGACAAATTTGTGTGTGATTCTATATTTTTTATTCATTAAAGACTCAAATGGCTTGTTGCAGAAATGTGTTCCACCATCACTTATGATGGTTCGAGGGATTCCAAATCGACTCAAAATATTTTCTTTCAAAAACTTTATCATTGTTTTGTGATCATTGTTTCGACTTGGAATTGCCTTTATCCATTTTGAAACATAATTTACTACAACTAATATGTACAAGAATCCAAATGATGGAGAAAATGAACTCATGAAATCTATACCCCAACAGTCAAAGATCTCAATGACAAGAATAGGATTTAAATGCATCATGTGACATTTTGAAATAGATCTCAAATTTTGATAATTTTCATAAGACTTGCAGAATGCATGTGAGTCCTTGAACATGGTGGGCTAGTAAAATCCACTTTGTAAGATTTTTGCAGTTGTCTTTCTCGATGAGAAATGGCCCCCACATGCCTCAGAATGACAAAATTTAATGACACTACTTACCTCATTATCGGAAATGTATCTTCAAAATATTTGATCAGGACAATATTTGAATAAATATGAGCCATCCTAATAAAAGTTCTTCACTTCATTCAAGAACTTTCTTTTATCTTGGGTATTCCAATGAGTTGGCAATTATCCTAAAATAAGAAAATTGACAATATTAGCAAACCAAGGCATTGTAGAGACAGAAAGTAAAGATTTATTTGAAAAGCAATCATCGATTGGTGTGATGTTAGTTTTCAAATCTAGTGTCAATCTTGAGAAATGATCTGCGACAATATTTTCGGTGCCTTTCTTATCTTTGATTATGATATCAAATTCTTAAAGTAATAAAATCCACCGCACCAATCTAGCCATAGAATCTTTCTTAGAAAAAAGATATTTCAATGCTGCATGATCACTAAAAACAACAACAAGTGAGCCAACAAGATAAGACCTGAATTTTTCACATGCAAATACTACTGTAAGTAATTGTTTTTCAGTGATGGTGTAATTCTTTTGAGCACTATTTAAAGTTTTACTTGCAGAGTAAATCATATAAGGTTTCTTATATTTTCTTTGTCCCAAAACAGCACCTACGACATAATCACTAGCATCACACATTATTTCAAAAGGTAATGACCAATCGGGAGGTTGAATGATAGGAGCACAAGTAAACAAGTTTTTAAGTTTAACAAAGGCTTCTTCACAATGTTCAGTCCATTTAAAAATAGTATCCTTTGTTAGGAGGTTACTTAAAGGCTTAGATATTACACTAAAATCTTTGATGAACCTTCTATAAAAACCAGGATGTCCTAGGAATGATCTAACATCTTTAAGAGATTTTGGTGTTGGCAAGTTTGCAATTAACTCGATTTTAGATTTGTCAACCTCAATTCCTTTTGATGAAACAATGTGACCAAGTACAATGCCGTTTGTTACCATAAAATGACATTTTTCCCAATTCAACACAAGATTCTTCTCTTTACACCTGGTCAAAACCTTTTCTAAGTTGGTCAAACAATCATCAAATGAATCGCCAAAAATAGAAAAATCATCCATGAAAATCTCAAGAGAATGTTCAACCATATCACTAAATATACTAAGCATGCATCTTTGAAATGTGGCTGGTGCATTACATAATCCAAAAGGCATCCTTCGATATGCAAAAGTACCAAATAGACATGTGAAAGTAGTCTTCTCTTGATCTTCCAATGCAATTTCAATTTGGTTGTAACCCGAATAGCCATCTAGGAAACAATAAAATTCATGACCTACAACTCTTTCTAGGATTTGATCCATGAAAGGTAAAGGAAAATGATCTTTTCTAGTCATTGAATTAAGTTTCCTATAGTCAATGCATATGCGCCAACCAGTAACAGTTCTAGTGGGAATTAACTCATTGTTCTCATTTGTTATTACAGTGACTCCAGACTTCTTGGGTACAACTTGGGTAGGACTTACCCATTTGCTGTCAGAAATAAGATAAATGATTTCATTATCTAGAAGCTTAATGACTTCATTTTCACTACTTTTTTCATATTAGCATTTAGCCTTCGTTGCATTTTTCTATAGGGTTTAGCATTGTCCTCTAAATAAATTCTGTGTGTACAAATCAAAGGACTAATTCCTTTTATATCAGTTATGGTCCATTATAATGCATTTTTATGCATTTTCAGAGTTTGTAATAACTTACCTTCTTGATGTGCATTAAGTTTGGAAGAGATTATTACCGGAAAAGTTTCATTTTCTCCCAAAAATGAGTATTTGAGATTGGATGGCAATGACTTCAAATCAGGTTTTGGTGGTTGAACACTTGAAGGTATGGACTTAATCGATCATGGTGGCAATTCCTCAATTTGTGGCCTCCAATTACTTGTCTTTGATTCTTCCTGAAAATAAATCATTTGCAAATCATCAGATTCATCAATCTCAATTTCACTAGAAGTGGTTGGAAATTAATCATGAATTAATTTTTCAGTAAAGTCCACTTCCTATAAATCATTATCATCTCTAGGTTGCTTGCAAATGTTGAAAATATTCATCTCCAATGTCATGTTTCCAAATGATAACTTCATCAGTCCATTCCTACAATTAATCAATGCATTAGAAGTTGCAAGAAATGGACATCCTAAAATAACAGGAAATGAATTACATACTTCAACAGGTTGTGTGTCCAAGACAATAAAATCCACAGGATAAATGAATTTATCGACTTGTACTAACACATCTTTAATTATTCCTCTAGGCACTTTTATAGATCTATCGGCAAGTAAAAGAGTTATAGAAGTTGGTTTTAACTCACCTAGATTAAGACTCTGAAAAACTGAATATAGAAGTAAATTCACACTAGCACCGAAATCAAGTATGGCTCTTTCAATTTTATGCTCTCGAATAAAGCAGGAAATTGTAGGACAACCAGGGTCTTTATATTTCAAAGCATTATTGTTCTGAAGAATAGCATTTACTTGTTCGGCTAGAAAGGCTTTCTTTTTCACATTCAGTTTCCTCTTCACAGTGCATAGATCTTTCAAAAATTTAGCATAGGAAGGAATCTGTTTAATAGCATCCAGCAAAGGTATATTGATTCTTACCTGTTTGAAAGTTTTAAAAATTTCAGAGTTGTGATTGACTTTCCTTTGTTTGGTCATGGCTTGAGGAAATGGAAGTGCTGGCGGAGAATCAGCCTTTTCTTTGCAATTTTCAGATTCCACCCCTTCCTTACCCTCAGAGATTGACTCATCATCTTTCTCATAAGGTTCAAGAGAGGGTTTTTCAATAACCTTACCACTACGCAGAGTAGTGACTGATTTGACTTGATCCATGTGTTGGCTTCTCGAACTACTTGCATTTGCATTGTATTGCCCCTTGGGATTTTGTTGTGGTTGAGATGGAAACTTACCTTTCTCTTGGAAACTGAGAGTAGATGTTAATTTTGTAAGAGTATCTTTAAAATCTGTCATGTTTTGAGCAAGTTGAGTATTGATTGTCTCTTGCTTTTCAATGAATGCATACAAAGTTTCCTTAAAATTTCTTCTAAGAGGTGGAGAATAAGGAGGTGCAAATCCATAAGAATTTTAGAAATTATGGTGTGTTTGAAATTGTGGTGGTGAAATTTGTACATTGTTATTCTCACTCTTCCAACTAAACTTTGGGTGATTTCTCCAACGAAAGTTGTATGTTTATAAGTATGGGTTGTGGTTGGCCCTTTGGAAACTATTTAAAGCATGAGCTTGTTCATGGAGACATTCCTTAAAAGAAGGCAAGGTTGGATAGTTATTGGTTGAGTGTTCATTTGTTTCACATATTTGACATACAATCTTTTCCATAGATTTTAATTGACCACTCTTTTTCAATTCTAGTGCCTCGACTTTTCTAGCTAAAGATGCAAACTTGGCTTGGAGGTCATGATCTTCCCTAAGATTGTACATACCTCCACTAGATGTATGAGGTTGAGTTTTACTCGGTGCCTCATAAGTACCTCCGGTGTCCTAATTTTGAGCATTTTCAGCTAACAAGTCTAAGTACTCCATTGCTTCATCAGGATCTTTATCTTCAAAAGTTCCATTGCACATCAATTCAACCATTTGCCTATCTCTAGGTGTTAACCCTTCATAAAAATGTGAAACCAATCTCCATGTTTCAAAACCATGATGAGGGCAAGTACTAAGCAAGTCTCAATACCTGTCCCAACATTAGTAAAATGTTTCTCCTGCTTTTGAGTGAATGTGGTGATTTGTCTTTTGAAAGAGTTTGTTCTATGAGATGGGCAAAACTTCTTTAAAAATTATTGTTGCATTTCATCCCAAGCACGAATGGATCCTAGTTTCTTGTGGGATTCATGTGTTCTCTAAGTGTTCTAGCACGGTTATTCTCATTATTCTCATTTTGAAGTGATTGATTATCTTCTTCAGCCATATTTTCTGAAAATGATGAGGATACCCTACAAAGTCTGCCACTTGATGTACGTGACCACACTCTCATGCACGTGTAGGAATAAAATAAAAAAGAAGAAGAAAGCAAAAGAAGGAGGAAGAAAACAAAATAAAAAGAAACAAAGTTATATACAAAAAAACTGAAAAGAGAAAATAAAATAAATACTATAATTTATACAAGAACTTACCTCCCCGGCAACGGCGCCAAAAACTTGACACGACTAAAAGATTGATGTCTTCTCCCAAGTGCACGAGTGTCGAAGTAATAAATAACCCGGCAAAACCGGGGTCGAACCACAGGGAGGTTATTTGTACAAATTATAAATAACAATAATAAAACAACAATAACAACAACAACAATAGTAATAATAATAATAATAATAATAATAATAGTAGTAGTAGTAATAATAATAATAATAATAATAATAATAAAGAAAGAGAAGAAGAAGAAGATGATGATGATGAGAACTTGGAGATCAAATATTAATGTAAGGATTAAGCAATAATAATAACAAATGTCAAGGTTAGAGGTTCCACTAATGGTATATCAAACAAGTATAGTATAAACTCTTATTATTGACTTGGAAACCACACACAAAGGAGGTTCCAATCAGATTATATATTGTTAACATGATTGCATTAGTCATCTTATTCAATTAATGCTAATTCTTGTAAATTTTAACATGATTACATTAGTCATCTTATTCAATTAATGCTAATACTTGTAAATCTCGTCAAGCATTCATGATTATAACTTATGTTAACAATAAATCAAGTTCCTTTCATAGCTCAGGTGTCGGTTATACCATACATTATGGGCTATGAAAGTGCCAAGCATTTGTTGTACCAAGTGTTATACAACATAAATCAAGATTAGTCATTTAACAAGCAAAGTATTAAAGAGTGAACAAGATAACAAATATAAAACATGTTAGTATCAAACATTAAAGTCCATATTAAGTTTACATTATACTTATTCTTACACCATTAGTGTAACCTTTTCACCTTGACATAATTAACTTAGCTAGACATAATGAAATAAAGAAAAATAGATAAACAAAATAAGAACATAAAAGTTAACTAAGTAAAGGAAAGGAAATGAAAGGCATAAACTTAATATTAATGAAGACAAAGCATAAAAAATACTAAACAAAATAAGAACATAAAAGTTAACTAAGTAAAGGAAAGGAAATGAAAGGCATAAACTTAATATTAATGAAAACAAAGCATAAAAAATACAAAGAGAGAAAGGAAGAGCATGATCTTGATCTGAACACCAAGATGCCTAAATGCATGGCAAATGCCTCCTTTTATAGGCTAAAATTGGGAACTATTGATTTGATGACTAATTGATAAGTGGGTGACCAACTTTTGACTTGGTGACAATCCTTATCTTCTCTTGTCTGCCCAAAACGTCATTGATAACGTCAAAACTGGAGCCAGTTGCAAACATGAAAGTTGTAGGCAATTGTCTCAGCGTTCTTGTGTAAAAAAGGTTGCAAACATGAAAGTTGTAGGCAATTGTCTCAGCTTTCTTGTGTAAAAACTTCAGCTCATTTGGACTTCTAGAACTCCAGATATGGCCAAAATACCGAACAGTGCTCGGGCTGGAAGACAGATTCGGGCTTCTTTGTTGTTGCTACAATTTGGACTTGATAATGGCCTTTTTAGATCTTGGGCTCCATATGAAAGTTGTAGGCCTATGTCTTACCTTTCCATCCATATAAATTTGACCTAAATCTGAGATCTGTAGCTCCAGATATGACCCAATTACCGAACAGTGTTCCGGTTTGGATTGCACCGACATCTCTTCTCTAAGTTTGACCATCTCTTTATCCATGCAATTTAAGTTCTTCAAGTCATCAATCAATCCTTTCATTTATGTGATAGACCTGCATTAAAAATAGACATTTACCACAAATTATAGGTATCTTATCTTATTAGATACATTATTATAAAACATATTTTAGTTAAGGAGTTGTTGATACTTCAAGTGCAAAATGATGATATAAAACCATGATAAAAATGCACTTTAAGTACTAATCACCATACAATATAGACTATGAAAGTGTTAAGTATTTGTTGTACCAAATGTTATATAACATAAATCTATATTAGTAATTTAACAAGTAAAATATTAAAAAGTGAACAAGATAACAAATATAAAACATTTTAGCATCAAATATTAAAGTCCATGCTAAGTTTATAGTATACTTATTTTTACACCATTAGTATAACGTTGTCACCTTGACAGAATAAACTTATTTAAGCATAATGAAAGAAAGAAAAATAAATAAACAAAATAAGAATATAAAAGTTAACTAAGTAAAGAAAAGGAAATAAAAGGCATGGAGAAGATATTAATGAAAGCGAAACTTAGGCATTACAAAAAATATAAAGAGAGAAAACAAGAGTATGATCTTGATCTGGAGACTAAGATGCCTAAATGCATGACAAATACCTCATTTTATAGGCCAAAACTGGAAACTATTGATTTGATGACTAATTGATGAGTGGATGACCAACTCTTGACTAGATGACAATCTTTATTTTCTCTTGTCTGCCCAAAACATCATTGATAACGTTAGAATTGGAACCACTTGAAAACATGAAAATTGTAGGAAATTATCTCATCTTTATAGAAAAAAATGGAGGTTATTTGAACTTCTAGAACTCCAGATATGGCCAGACAATGAACAATGTTTGGGTTGCAGGACAGATTCAGACTTTTTTGTTGTTGCTATAATTTGGACTTGAAAATGACTTTTTTAAATCTTGGGCTCCATATAAAAGTTGTAGGCTTATATCTTACCTTTCCATCCATATAAAATAGACCTAAATCCGAGATCTACAGCTCCAGATATGACCCAATTACCAAACAATATTAAGGTTTGGACTGCACCAGCATCTCTTTTCTAAGTTTGGTCATCTCTTTGTTTTTTCAATTTCAGTTCTTAAACTCATCAATCAATCCTTTCATTTATGTGATAGGCCTACATTTAAAATGAATATTTACCATAAATTAAAGGTATCTTATATTATTAGATATGTAAGTATAAAACTACTTTATTTAAGAAGTTATTGATACTTCAAGTGCAAAATAATGATATAAAACCTTGATAAAAATACACTTTTAAGTACTAATCACCATCCATATAAAATAGACCTAAATCCAAATCCAAGTTCTACAGCTCCAGATATGACCCAATCACTAAATAGTATTCCAGTTTAGACCGAACCAACATTTCTTTTCTAAGCTTCACTCTCTCTTTGTTTTCTCAATTTAAGTAGTTAAACTCATCAATCAATCCTTTTGTTAATGTGATAGTGATTAGTACTTAAAAGTGAATTTTTATCAAGGTTTTATATTATCATTTTGCACTCGAAGTATTAATAACTCCTTAACTAAAGCATGTTTTATAATAACGTATCTAATAATATAAGATACCTTTAATTTATGGTAAATGTTCATTTTAAATGGAGGTCTATCACATAAATAAAAGGATTGATTGATGAATTTAAGAACTAAAATTAAAAGGACAAAGAGATGGCCAAACTTAGAAAAGAGATGTCGGTGCAATCTAAACAGGAACACTGTTCGGTAATTGGGTCATATCTGGAGCTGTAGATCTCAGATTTAGGTCTACTTTATATGGATGAAAATGTAAAACATAGGCCTACATCTTTCATATGGAGCCCAAGATCTAAAAAGGTCATTTTCAAGTCCAAATTGTAGCAATAACAAAGAAGTCCGAATCTGTCTTCTAGTCGGAGCACTGTTCAGTATTTAGCTCATATCTGGAGTTCTAGAAGTCCAAATGAGTTGCACTTTTTACACAAGAAAGCTGAGACAATTTCCTACAACTTTCATGTTTTCAAGTGGCTCGAATTTTGACGTTATCAATAATGTTTTGGGCATACAAGAGAAGATAAGGATTGTCACTAAGTAAAGAGTTGGTCACCTACTTATCAATTGGTCATCAAATCAATAGTTTTCAATTTTGGCCTATAAAAGGAGGAATTTGCCATGCACTTAGACATCT
>NW_011503903.1:0-8052 GCF_000495115.2 Populus euphratica | reverse complement strand
TATTATCGTAATAATTGAGGAGCAATTTAATATTTAACTATATATATATATATATGGATTAAAATATCCTTTAAAAAAACAAAAATGATATTAAAAGACTTTTTTTGTCTTCTGGTAACGCTAAGATCAAACGTGAGTCTTCAAAGGTAAGACCCCTGTTATTCTGTGTTTGAACTCATGATCTCGCAGAAATGATTATAATTAAGATATTGACCACTACACTAGGGAGGTTTTGTCATAATTACACCTTAATTTTGGTAATAGAGATATACAATTGCTCATGTAAATAAGATGCACAAGTTATTTTGTTAATAAATTATATAATTCATTTAAGTATAAAGATTTATTAATCATGTTTATTGCATCTCAAAGAAATCTTCACCACCTCACCCAACGGTGTGCTTGACACCAAGCACTGATTCTGACTTGAGTTCGGATATTACCAGTAAAAATGCTGGCATGCCTCTTCTTCAACTTCGATTATTTTATCAGCCAATTTTTAAGCCATTATGAACCGATTGAGAATATCTCATCTTATGATGGATATCCTAAGTTTAATTGGCAGCATTTCTGCTTAAATTCATAAAGCAATTTCTCTTAAATCATTAGTAATATGGTATAGTTCAATATGCTCATATATAAAAGGGTACTGTCCTTGACGATCAATTCTAGCTCAAGTTAAACTGCTCTCTTGAACCCACCCTTGTTTCGTGATCCAAAGCCATGATTAAGGATAAAAATAAAATAAAATAAAAATTGATTAAATTAAAAAAATAAAAAATAAATATTAATTGAAAAAACTAATGAAAAAACAATTTAAAATTTTATAAAAACAGGCCAGTTAAGTTCGATTTTGGTTTAGTAAGCAACAAGCCAAAAAAACCAAACTGAACTGATCTAAACCGAACCCAAAATGAGAAAAAATCGAAAAAATTCTCAGCCAAACCGGAAAAATCTAGCCAAACAAGAAAAAACCGAGCCAAACTGGAAAAATAGAGTAAAACTAATTTAAACCGGTTTTTGTCATAAAAAGACCGAACTAAACTGAAACTGGTCAATTTGAACCGGTTTCGGTTAGGTTTCGATTTTTTTAAAAAAATGTATTAGTTACTTTTATTTGATAAAAACTGAATCGAATAAAAAATAATCACCCCTAACTATAACCGCACCATAATTAAAAAAAAAAATAGTATTTGGAATTATTATAACAGTTGTAATTCAAAGCATTTTTTTAAAAAAATATATTAAAATAATATTTTTTTATTTTAAAAAATTATTTTTAACATCAACAAATATGAAAATATAAAAAAATTAATTTTAAATAAAAAATTAAAATATTTAAAAAACATAATCTCAAACGGTTTTTCAAACATAAATCGTTAATTATGGCTACTTGTAATACATCGTTTTCTTCGTCAACGAATTGACCATGTAATCCATAGCTTCTGCGTTTGTTAGATCGAACCCACGGTTGAGAAAGACGTTCCCTGCCAATGATGGTAAAGCCCTATCACTAACTTTATGGCTCACCCTGGAGGCCAGGCTTCCTAGAGAGCTTGGGACATGTAATTATCAAACCTTTTTATTCTTGTAATACAAGGAAGCTTTAAAAAAGTATACCGTTGGTATGAGAAATGGGACATCTCAGGCTGCTTTTCCAGAAACAATTTACAAGGTTTATTAAGCTTGCTTGAATTATTACTTTGGATTAAAGAAAAAAAATGAAAAGCCACTCATGGATCATTACATATATCATTACAGACGCACGAAGATAGTTATAATAGAGAAGATGGAGTTTTAAAATTATTTTTTTTATTTTTTATCTTTATTTTCATCCCTGCAACTATATACATTTCTATCTTCTTCTTTTTAAAACTAAACTTAGCTTTAAAGATTATTCAAAGGGCATCCAAATTAAATATACAGTGCTCTTATCATGCATGATTTCATGCGAGAGACATCTTTGCCCAATGATTTTTGTTTTTTTTTTTTTCCTAGGTTTGGCGGGCTAAGGATTTAACTTCCGACCATCATTTGGAAATCTATGATGCCATGATAAATAAAGAAGCGTGTCTCTTAATACAAGTAATAATATCCCTTTCACTGACTTCGAAGGTTGGTCACCAGTTCTTTGAAATAGGGTTATATAGCTAGAGAAGGAGCACTTGTCCCTGCCAGGACCCTAAAACCCAAGAGGGACAAAATTAATCATATTTGCTTCGAGTTTTGGAACTTTGAGACACAAGCGAGTTCGATGATTGATTGAACGTCTTCAATGGAGGTTGGTTGGAGTCTCGAGGACAAATCTCTCTCTCTTTTAGACCTCCTCTAGAGGGATTAATTAAAATAAAAATAAAAATCTGTATCATATTATACTTTAATTAAGACTCAACCTGTTCAATATAGGTTTTTTTTTTTTTTTAGCTCTTGTAAATGCCTCTGTAATCTCTCGGTTGAATCTCGAAGAGGGGGGGCATCGAATTAACTAGAGGAGGAGCAGGAGTGATTAGTGTATATGTAAACTTGGAGCCAAAGGGATTTAAAAGCTTACAATGATTGGTTTGTTTCTTAGAGTACACTAGGGTTTGAAATTTGAATGGGATGGCCTGTTTTTTCTTGACCACTTAACGGAGCCTGATTTGCCCGGGCATGTCAAGACTTGATTGTTTATTTGGAAATTGATCTCAGGTGGTTAAAAAAGGCATGTAAGTGGGCACTAGCAGCTCCCTCCACTGTCTCCGTCGAGGACGACCACATGAATTGATCACCAACCAGACCGGATTTGGGCTCAAATTGTGGGGTCCGAGTCTTGTGGGGTCTACTGAAACAGCCTTGATGAAATAATATATAGAAAGTAGGTCACCCACAAGTTTCTGCAAGGCACCAACTACGTGCTGCAGAGGTTAGTGGTTTTTTAAAGTTTTTTTTTTTGAAATATATTAAAATAATTTTTTTTAGTATTAGGGTATTAATATGATAAAAAACGTATCAAGAAAAAATATTTTAAAATAAATAAAATTTAATTGTTTTAGAATTACATTAAATATATTCTATGTTGACCAGTTTGGATTCCTTTTTTAAGATGTTTTTAACTTGTTTTTCTTTAAAAATATCAATTTTATTTTAAAATATATAAAAAAATATTAAAAGTATGAAGAATCTTTTAATAATATTATTAAATCTAATCAATTAAGTTAAACCTTCATTCAATTCTTTGTCAAACCCAAATAACATAGATTTGATAATCATATCAAGCTTAATTTACTTGGGTCTTTCATGTTTGTCAAACAAAAGCAAACATGGGTCCAATGCAACTTTTTAAATTTAAAAATAATAAAAAAATATCAAAACACCCCTCGTGATTATGATTATAGAAAAATAGATAAAAAAAAATAAATGTAAAAGAACAAAAATACTAAAACACCCCCACAACCAATGGTTTAATTTTTTCAACCAAATAGCAAAATGTTACTTTAACTTTATGTAAAAAAATAATATTAACTCAATCTCAAGCCTTCAAAGCTTGGAAAATCCACTATGCAATTTTATAATGAATTGTGACTTAGTCCACGATATACTTGCACATGGTTATTAACTATGGTGACAAACAACAAACAAAGAGAATAATTATGCGCTTTAGCTATCATGAGAGAGCAAAAAAGAAATACAAACAATCGATCACTGACAATAACTCAACCATTATTTATCTACACACGTCGCACCATGTAAAAGTGGATACAACATCGCCTCTAATTAGACGACGAATGATTAGATTTGACCATCAGAAAGCATCATACGTGCCTTCTTAATAGCATGAGTGTCACCCATTTACCGGGGTATAAGGAGTATGCATTAACAGCTTTTCAATTAAAAAATAACAAATAAAACGTGAAAAATACAAAAATATCCTCACAATCCTCTTAATTAAACAAAATATCCATGTAAAAATATCAAAATACCCCTAAAGTTAAACCATTTTAGTCTTATTTTAATGTATATGAAAATTAAAAAAAAAAACATGAAATATTTTGTCTAATAGCCTATCTTTTTTTATATTGGGGAAAATAAATATTTTTATTATTATACACATTGTGAAAAGTTAAGAAAGCTCTTGGTTAATAATTCTAAAATTTGTTGATTTTTGCGGTAAAAAAAATAGTTTTATCATGTTAAAAAATTAAAAAAACTATATACTTTTAAATAATTTTCCAGTAATCACCGAGACAGATAAAAATGTTCAAACACTTGAATTACTTAAATTTAAATTATTAAAAGTAAAAGGATGGTTTTATTATTATAATTCACACTAGAGCTACAGTAAAATCTCCACCACATTTAACATTTTTTTTAATAACAGAAAATTGGTGGTCCAAAGACGTTAATTCTTGATTTACTAATTAAACGAACAGCTAGAAATAGTAAAAACTATATTGATCTGATAAGGTACGGCTTACTCAAAGCTAATTTATATAGGTGAATCTCTGCACCAACCAGCTTAATGAGTTGACTCCAGTCCAACCGTCCAGCTACTTCACCAGTACTATAATTCAGTACCCCAGAAAATGGCCATCTGCGCTCACACGCTAAGTCTTGCACAATAGCAAGTAGTAAGGTAGCTACGCCCTTCCGTACCTTCGTAGAAACTGACAGAGTGGTGGAGGAACCGAAGAAACCATTAAAGAACCTCACATGAGCTGCTGCTGCCGCCCTTCCAGCAGCCTTCCTCAGTCTATATGTGAAGATAGACAAAGAGCACAAAGAGAAAAGAAAGTCTAGCTCGATTCCCCATCACGTCGCCCTTGCATGTTGACCACGTCCATAGCTTGTACAGGAAACAAGGTTCTCACGTTTTACATGCAATGTATTATGTATATATATTTTTATATATTAAATCTCGAGCTCTTTTTTTTTTAATTTTTGGTTTTTTTTCTAGAAACTTTTTATTATTATTATTATTATTATGGTGTTGTCATTTAGAATATATATAATCTTCTTTTATTAGTTTGTAATGTCTAATTTAAACAAATTAATATCAGTATTTGATGGTTAAATATTGCACATTAAACAAAGTTTTTAATATGTATTCTTTTTAGAATAAAAAGATAATTATTTTTTATTTTATATGTTCATACAAACTAATATTGTTCAGATATACGATTTTATATTTAGCTTTTGTCTAAGATTGGGTACTTATATATATATATATATAAAGATGACAATTTGAGTCTGAAGATAAGATATTAGAGATTCCGTTTTATTGGATGAATTTTGATATTTTTTTTAGTAAATAATATTTTTTATATAAAAGAGAGTTCTCCAGTTCTCGGAGATTCATACAAGGGCCTGACAATGTCATTGATTTTGCTGCCTTAAAATACTTAAGAATCTAGATTACAGTTGGGTTTGCGAGGAGAAGGATCTCTATGTCTTGAAGCTGAAAATATATTTTATAGAGAAAAATTGTAAAACCATGCAAATGCCCCCTTTACCTCCATCTTTTGACTGCCACGTAGTTATTCCTGTCTCTGACTAGACCATGACAATTCTGATTTGTTCACTTCGTCGTGAGTTCTGACTCGGCACAAATCTGGAAAGAAGAAATAAGAAGATGGGGTTATTATATTATTGGATTAATTCATGTATCGTTGGGATTTGGATTAATTTAAATTAATATTTTTTTATTAAGACAGTAATATTTTATTTTACTATTTACCTGCTGAGTTAAATCAATATTTTATTTAATTCAATTTGAAATCAAATCAGTCTAGAAAATTATCTACTTCATTTATTAGGACATCAATTCAGGCTTCTTTTATTTTATTTTAAAAAATATATTTTTTTTGAAAAAATCGGTCAATTAATTCACTTAGGTTGGACTGGCCTAATGTAGATTTTTAATTTAAATCCAGACACCGGGTGGACCACTCCAATCCGCATTTTACAACAATACCAGACAATAGCTGTAACCGTATGCATTACCATTCTACTTTCTAGATCTGCCACGTGGTGCTTCATGGAGCCGGAGCTCGTTGCTGGCTACGGAGCTGCATACGGCTTAGCTCATAGCAAATTACACTGGGGTCTAGGAGATCTACTCGGATCTTGTATTGAGATAGAATTCTGGTACATCCAGCTGTACTGTGATGCATTCCGTCAAGGGGGTCCTGCTCAATGTGGGCCATGATGATCGCGTCCGTTTGTAATATGATTATATGAAATCAAACCGTGACGGTCGTACGGAGCGGTGCAGTTGAGATTTTTTTGCCCGTCGACGTACGGTACCTCAGGGTACATGGATACGTGGAAGTAAACTCCAAATAATATAATTTGTGATTAGAAAATTATTTGAAAAGTTTTTTATTATATATTAAAAAAATATATTTTGAAGTATTTAAATTAAATTTTTTTATCTCAAATTATAAAAATACAAGTTTTTTTTCTTGTAAATATTTTATATATAGGGGCTTCCAATCTAATCTTGCATTGAAAAAAAACTTTTTTTTTTTAATATTTTTAACTTTGATACAAGTTAATAACTAACAAATAAAGGATCCTAAATCACCCATGAGATTAAATTTAATAACTATGTACTTATTAGAGTGCAAGATGCAATGACTAAGATAAATTTATAATTATCAAATTATATTATAAAAAATAAAAATAAAAAGGTAATGAAAAGAGATTGATTGAAACAATGACCTGAATTGTTAATTTATCAAGTATTTATATTGACCTTAAAGCATGGAATATGGATTAGGAGTGATTTTTTATAATCTTTTTCTTTTCATTGTCTAGAAAAAAAGATAAAAAAAAACATGTAAAGAGTACAAATATAACTATAATCATCGAGAGAGGATTTTCTTGATAGAGAAATTTCATATTCTAATTATATAACTTGTCTTACTATATAAACCAATTTAATACTTCATATAGATTATGACTGGTTAAGTTGGTATACTGCTTATATATTATGGCAAGATACACAAGTAATTAAGATATTTATAAAAATACATCATGTAAGTATTAGCAAAGAGTATATAATTTGATACATGAGTATAACATGATGGATTAATATTTCTGGGTCCCAAGTAGGTTTCTCTACCCGAATATTTACAATATACCTAACAAATTCAATATCACATAAGCAATAAAAGTTTTTCTATAATTAATACATGTTAATCGTTAAATTTTATACATTTATTTTGCAATTCAATATTAAATTTTTTATTAATATTATATTGACTTCTTACTATGGAAGGATCAATACACCTTATCATATCTTTATAGTATTAAAGAAAAAAGCAAAGTTCACACCATAAGTTTCGATAGTTAAATGTCAGTTGTACTAGACTTTAAACTTTTAAGAAAAGTCTAATTTTTGATGATGTTGTGGTAGATAATGGGACCACTTAGGTAGGAGCAAGAACTAGATCTAATCGTGTTATTGATGAGTTTGGATCATCTAGTAGACTTGGATAGATATATGAGTTATGTCTATATATTTTAGAATTAATTAAATATTATATTATTGAATTATTTTTTTAGTCATTTTTCTTGTATATATGTTTTTTTATTGAGTTTAATTAGAATTTATTAATTGGAGTTATTGCGGTTTGTTATAGTTTTTTTAAGTAAGATGAAATTTTAAGTATAGCTTCTATATAGAAGAAACTCTATCTAAATTTTGATAAAATCGTTAAAATTTTAATTTTTTAAAATCATAAAATAAATAAAATGTTAGATTAATAAATATAATGATTTTATGAAAATTTTCCTATTTAAAACATGAAAATAACCCAAAATTAAATAACATTTGAAACTATTTAATCATTTTTACTACTATTAAATTATTTTATTAAATATCTGGTTATTTTTTAAAATAAATTTATTAAAGATGTTATGTTTTGAATCACAACTGATATTACATGTCATAATTGTAATATATATCAAATGTCATAATTCTAAACTTTAAAATTATTAATATATTATATTTTAAAACTATTATATTTTTATGTTATGCTATTTTATTAAAATTTCTCATCATTTCATCAT
>NW_011503827.1:7342-8397 GCF_000495115.2 Populus euphratica | reverse complement strand
AGATTTCGGTTCTTTCGTTTGTAAAACTTATTATTTCAGTTTAATTCAAGTTATTTCATGTTTATTGAAGTGTTCTTATATATAATCATGGTTGGCTAAACTCTTTCTTGGATCCAAATCAAAGATAATGGTGATTGAGGTGAGTTCTTTAGGATATGAATGAATCTTAATGTTTATCTTCTCATTTTCTTCATGAATGATTTATTATTGCAAAGAAATTTTAGAAATCATTTAGGTAATGTTATAATCTTGAATTTTTATGCACAAACTTTAGTTTTGGTATAGAGATTGCTTGATTCAATGTCTTACTTAATATGAAAGTACTTGTTCATTCTTAAGCAATAATCAATCTTCATCTTTCTAAACTTCATTGTAATATCTTGCGATCTAATATCACTATCGTTGATATTAGGTTGAGTTATCTTATATATGTTGAAGAAATCACCAATACATCACCATTAAAATTGATTTGGACCAAGGCTTACTTTTTCTTGTCATTTAAAATCTATTTACACTTTTTCATCTTTGAAAACAAATCCATCAATTATTTTCAACCAAGTTATTGTTAATTTAATTTCTCTTGAGTTTTTTTTTGTTACCTAGCTTAATTTCCAGATCTAGCTCTCTGTGGATTTGACCTCGATCTTACCGAGTTAATTGCTACATCGCACACTGGTGCACTTGCGAGTTAAAACAAGCCGATCATAAAAAGCGGTCAAGCAATTTTGGCGCCGTTGCCAGGGAGCTAGCAAGCAAAGGTAACAAATTTAGATTTGATTATTGGAAAAAACAAAAAAAAATCATATATAAAAAATCAATTGGCTGGTTTTACCGCATCAAAAAAATTGACCTCAACTTTTCGGATATTGGACTGTTGGACTACTAATTGTTAGCTTTTGTTTGGTTCAACCATTTTTCTTTTGATTTTTATTCTAATTAGTTGATACTAACATGTTTTGTATTTGTTATCTTGTTCACTTTTTAATACTTTGTTGTTAAATGACTAATCTTGATTTATGTTGTATAACACTTGGTACAACAAATGCTTGGCACTT
>NW_011503827.1:0-7324 GCF_000495115.2 Populus euphratica | reverse complement strand
CCATACTGTATGGTATAACCGACACCTGAGCTATGAAAGGAACTTGATTTGTTGTTAACATAAGTTATAATCATGAATGCTTGACAAGATTTACAAGTATTAGCATTAATCGAATAAGATGACTAATGTAACCATGTTAACAATTTATAATCTGATTGGAAACTCCTTTGTGTGTGGTTTCCAATTGAATAATAAGAGTTTATATTATACTTGTTTGACATAGCATTAGTGGAACCTCTAAGTTGCCACAATGATCACAAAACAGTGATAAAGTTTTTGAAAGAAAATATTTTAAGTCAATTTGGAGTCCCTCGAGCCATAATAAGCGATGGTGGAACACATTTCTACAATAAGCCATTTGAGTCTTTAAAGAAGAAATATGGAATCACACACAAAGTTGCCACCCCTTATCACCCTCAAACAAGTGGACAAGTAGAGCTTCCTAATAGGGAGATCAAACATATTTTGGAGAAAACAGTGAACCCTAATAGGAAAGACTGGTCTTTAAGACTTAATGATGCACTTTGGGCTTATCGAACTGCTTATAAAACATCATTAGGTATGTCACCTTATAGACTAGTCTATAGAAAACCTTGTCACTTGCCTGTGGAACTTGAACATAAAGCTTATTAGGCTATTAAAGCTTTCAATTTAAATCTGGATGATGCTAGTCAACTGCGAAAATTACAAATAAATGAGCTTGAGGAAATAAAAAATGATGCATATGAAAATTGAAGAATTCAAAAAGTAAGAATCAAAGAGTTTCATGACAAGAAAATACTGAGAAAAACAATCAATGTTGGTCAAAAAGTCTTACTTTATAATTCTCGACTGCATTTATTTCCTGGAAATTTAAGATCAAGATGGAGCGGTCCTTTTATTGTGAAACATGTGTATCCATATGGGGCCTACGAGATCGAGAATCCAAAGAATGGTAATGTTTTCAAGGTAAATGGACATCGTCTGAAAGTTTACTTTGATAAATTTTCAGTTGAACATGACTCTATTGAATTGGGTGATCCTGTATATAAAGATTGATTTTTTTCTCATATTATTTTTGTGTTTTTTTTAGTGATTTTTGCTAGTTTCTCTCACCTCGGTTAAATGGCGGATAACGGTACTTCGTGACTTAAGTTGATTTTTTCAGTTTCCCACAATAACTAATATGTGTATATATTTATGCAATTCTTTGAATCTCTCTTGCCATTCTCATTTCAAAATGGACATTAATCTTGAAAAATTAAAAAAGTATTTTCCCGCTCTGCCTTAGAATGCGATTATAAAAATTTACTGTGCTAGATGTGCAAGATCGAGATTGTTAATGAATCATGGAATTCCTGAAGATATTCGCTGGTTGATTAAAGCAAAGGTCCAATTACCAGGTGAGTCCTCTAACTCCTTCATTTCACACATGCCTAGAACAAGTAAAAACACTTTTGCAAAGAAAGGTCGTGCAAAACGACTGAAAGTCTGTCATTGATGTGCTAGATGGACTTGTAATGCACAATATCGTTCTTTAGGAATGGTATCTATAAACCGTGAAGATAAAATACAATTCATTAAGGATGGCCTACAATTGGATTGGATTGGGGGTCAGGAGTAAGGAGTCTTTAGATAATCTTTTTTTTTTTTTTTTTTGGAAGTTGGGGGCTATTGACTCTTGAGACACATTCTAGTGGAGATGTGTATCGTGCAATTCATGATTTATGGCCACTATTTCATAAAGAACATGATCGACTTAGTCTTGGGAATCTGACTAAAAAAGACCCTGTTTGCTAGTTTTTAAGAAAACTGGATGGGAAGCCTATCCCCGACCCATAGAGGGCGTTTAAGCCGTTCTTGGATGTAAAACCAAGGGAAGATGTGAGCCACAATGACAACTACCTGTACATACACATGCTTTTTCAAAAGTAAATAAATAAATAAATAAAGAGAGAGAGAGAGAGTGTGTGTATGAGACTCCAGCTGCCTATATATAGGTGGTATGATTGCCTTTCTAATTTCTCATCTATAAAATCCTCTCTTTTTTCCTTTCACTTCTACTCAACCCTCACATTCAATAAATACAGAAGTGTATAGAAATGACAAGTTCCTCAGGTCATTATATAAGAAATATTTGTGTTTTCGGTGGATCTAGTCCTAGGAAAGAAAAGGAGTTTTTAGAATCAGCAAATCATCTTGGTCAAGTGCTGGCTAAGAGAAAGATTCATTTAGTGTATGGGGAGGCAGTCTTGGGTTAATGGGGGGTGTGTTAGTAGCTGCATTTTTAGGAGGTAGTCAAGTTTTGGGGGTCGTCCCCGAAGCTTTAGCACAAGGGGACATTATTGCAAAAACAATTGGAGAGGAACTTCAGGTCTCCATAATGTCGGCTCGAATGAATACAATGTTTAACCATGCTGATGCCTTCATTGCTTTACCAGGTGGTCTAGGCACATTGGAAAAGATCTTTTATATTTCCTCTTGGGCCAACTGCACATTCACCATAAACCCATAGGTTTGTTAAATGTTAATGGTTATTATGATAAGTTGTTGTCTTTGCTTGATCATGTTGTGGAACAATAATTTCAAACATCTTCTACACGACAAATCATAATCTCGGTTGCTACTGCTGAACAATTGATTAACCAACTACAATCTTTCATTCCTGGAATTGATCCTTCCATGAGTCGCATAAATTGGTCAACTAAGAAAAGCCGTAAAAATCTTAGATTGGATTTGAGCCTTCATTTGTGAATTTTTGTGTCTTTTGGTTTTATTATTGTGTTTTGTTGTTTCTTATATTTGTTTCAGTGTGTTCCAGGTTTGTTAGTGTTTGTTATATCAGGTGATATCTTCTATACTCTATCTTTCTACCTTTAAGCATTGAGGACAATGTCTCGTTTTAGTTAGGGGGAGCGGGTAATAGCTAAAAAAAAAAAACTAACTGTGTTTTCTATTTCATAAAGCATGTGCAAAATTGTTGTTACTATGATGGTAGAGTAAGGAGAACTTTTTATGACTCTTGAGACGCATCTTAGTAACCATTCTTAATAAGGTCTATTATCATACTTCTTAAAATATTCAGATTTACAAGCTCTCGCATTATTATCACTTAATTCTGCTCATATACTCATTTAACGTGTATTCTTAAACCTTAATTTTCACACACACACTTTAACATATGATTGTGGGTTGCACATTGGATTATTACAATATTTATGTTCTTTTTGTTAAAGGTAACAACTAAAGGAAAGGGATACTATATAATTTTTTTAAAAAAAAGAGCAAAAAAAAAAAAGAAAAAAAAGAAAAAAAATGATGATAATAAAAATGTAGATAAGTTTGGTTTTGTAGCCTCCCTAACCTAAGCAATTAAGCCTGAAGGGGTGTTTTAACACCTAATACCCTAAAGTCAACTAACTTGGGAGTTATTGACCCAACGCTTGTTACGTGGGTTGAGGAGAAAAGCTTAAGGGAATCAAACATTGCACTACCTACGTATCAGTATCTCCTACCCGAGTTACTAAGCTCGTAGGGGTGTCTCAACACCTAATGCCCTAAGACCAACTGGTCTGGGAGTCATTAACCGAAAGCTCGTTACATGGGTTAAAGATGCATGGTGTTTTAAGTTATATGTATATATAAAAAAAAGAAAAAAAAAGAGACAAAAATAATAATCCTAACCCAAGGAAGTTAACCTTAAACATTAGAACAAAAAATTTGTTTTCTTCCAATAAAAGCCCCATAATTATGTGTTGATATATTGAGCATAAAAGAAAGCTTTATTAATATCTTGTTAAGCTGTATTGAGCAGATATATAAATTTAATGAGAGTTTGTTTATTTGGATAGATTAATGGAAGTTGAATGATGAATACCTTGCTTTGTGGAATTTGCAAATTGTTTTTCTATTTTAACGCTTTGATTATAAGAGACTAGTAATAAGCTGGTTGGGGGGTGTCATTGGTACTTAAAAGTGCATTTTTATCAAGGTTTTATATCATCATTTTGCACTCGAAGTATCAATAATTCCTTAACTAAAGCATGTTTTATAATAACATATCTAATAATATAAGATACCTTTAATTTATGGTAAATGTTCATTTTAAATGCAGGCCTATCACATAAATGAAAGGATTGATTGATGAATTTAAGAACTCAAATTAAAAGGACAAAGAGATGGCCAAACTTAGAAAAGAGATGTCGGTGCAATCCAAACCGGAACACTATTCAGTAATTGGGTCATATTTGGAGTTGTAGATCTCAACTTTTGGTCTACTTTATATGGATGGAAAGGTAAGACATAGGCCTACAACTTTTATATGAAGCCTAAGATCTAGAAAGACCATTTTCAAGTCCAAATTATAGCAACAACAAAGAAGCCCGAATCTGTCTTTCAACCCTAACACTATTCAGTATTTGGCCTCTATATGGAGTGGCTCTAAATGAGCTGAATTTTTTACACAAGAAATCTGAGATAATGTCCTACAACTTTCATGTTTCGAGTGGCTCTAAATTTGAGGTTAGCAATGACGTTTTGGGTAGATAAGAGAAGATAAGGATTGTCACCAAGTCAAGAGTTGGTCACCCACTCATCAATTAGTCATCAAATCAATAGTTCCCAATTTTGGCCTATAAAAGGAGGCATTTGCCATACATTTAGGCATCTTTGTGTCCTAATTAAGATTATTCTCTTGCTTTCTCTCTTTGTATTTTTTGCAAAGTTTATGCTTTGCTTTCATTAATATCAAATTTATACCTTTCATTTCCTTAGTTAACTTTTATCTTATTTATGCTTTTATTTTGTTTATTTATTTTTCTTTCTTTCATTATGTCTAGCTAAGTTTATTATGTCAAGGTGAAAAGGTTACACTAATGGTGTAAGAATAAGTATAGTGTAAACTTAATATGGACTTTAATGTTTGATACTAACATGTTTTGTATTTGTTATCTTGTTCACTTTTTAATACTTTGCTTGTTAAATGACTAATCTTGATTTATGTTGTATAACACTTGGTACAACAAATGCTTGGCACTTGCATAGGGCATACTGTATGGTATAACCGACACTTGAGCTATGAAAGGAACTTGATTTGTTGTTAACATAAGTTATAATCATGAATGCTTGACGAGATTTACAAGTATTAGCATTAATCGAATAAGATGACTAATGTAACCATGTTAACAATCTATAATCTGATTGGAACCTCCTTTGTGTGTGGTTTCCAATTGAATAATAAGAGTTTATACTATACTTGTTTGACATACCATTAGTGGAACCTCTAACCTCACATGCATTCTGCAAGTCTTGTGAAAATTGTCAAAAGTTGGGATCTATTTCAAAACGTCACATGATGCCTCTAAATCCTATTATTGTCATTGAGATCTTTGATTGTTGGGGCATAGATTTCATGGGTCCATTCCCTCCATCATTTGGTTTCTTATACATATTAGTCGCAGTAGATTATGTTTCAAAATGGATATAGGCAATTCCAATTCAAAACAATGATCACAAAACAGTGATAAAGTTTTTGAAAAAAAATATTTTGAGTCGATTTGGAGTCCCTCGAGCCATAATAAGTAATGGTGGAACACATTTCTACAACAAGCCATTTGAGTCTTTAATGAAGAAATATGGAATCACACACAAAGTTGCCACCCTTTATCACCCTCAAACAAGTGGACAAGTAGAGCTTGTTAATAGGGAGATCAAATATATTTTGGAGTAAAC
Source organism: Populus euphratica (assembly GCF_000495115.2). Taxonomy (NCBI): domain Eukaryota; kingdom Viridiplantae; phylum Streptophyta; class Magnoliopsida; order Malpighiales; family Salicaceae; genus Populus; species Populus euphratica. The sequence continues at coordinate 1,615 of NW_011503827.1, read as the reverse complement.
AGTAAACCCTAATAGGAAAGACTGGTCTTTAAGACTTAATGATGCACTTTGGGCTTATGAAAACAGTAAACCCTAATGATGCACTTTAGGAGGTAGTCAAGTTTTGGGGGTCGTCCCCGAAGCTTTAGCACAAGGGGACATCATTGGAAAAATAATTGGAGAGGAACTTTAGGTCTCCACAATGTCGGCTCGAATGAATGCAATGTTTAACCATGCTAATGCCTTCATTGCTTTACCAAGTGGTCTAGGCACATTGGAAGAGATCTTTTATATTTCCTCTTGGGCCCAACTGCACATTCACCATAAACCCATAGGTTTGTTAAATGTTAATGGTTATTATGATAAGTTGTTGTCTTTTCTTGATCATGCTGTGGAACAGGAATTTTTAACATCTTCTACACGACAAATCATAATCTCTGCTGCTACTGCTGAACAATTGATTGACCAACTACAATCTTTCATTCCTGTAATTGATCCTTCCATGAGTCGCATAAATTGGTCAACTAAGGAAAGCCGTAAAAAGCTTAGATTGGATTTGAGCCTTTATTTGTGAATCTTTGTGTCTTTTGGTTTTATTATTGTGTTTTGTTGTTGATTATATTTGTTTCAGTGTGTTTCAGGTTTGTCAGTGTTCGTTATTTCAGGTGATATCTTCTATACTCTATCTTTCTACCTTTAAATATTGAGGATAATGTCTCGTTTTAGTTGGGGGGTAGTAGCTAAAAAAAAATTGTGTTTTCTATTTCATAAAGCATGTGCAAAATTGTTGTTACTATGATGGTAGAGTAAGGAGAACTTTTATAACTCTTGAGACACATCTTAGTAATCATTCGTAACAAGGTCTATAATAATACTTCTTGAAATATGCAGATTTACAAACTCTCGCATTGTTATCACTTAATTCTGCTCATATACTTATTTAACATGTATTCTTAAACCTTAATTTACACACACACACTTTAACATATGATTGTGGGTTGCATATTGGATTATTACATTATTTATGTTTTTTTGTTAAAGGTAACAACTAAGGGAAAGGGATAGTATATAATTAGAAAAAAAAAAAAGAAAAAAAATGATAATAATAAAAATGTAGATAAGTTTGGTTTCGTAGCCTCCCTAACCTAAGCAATTAAGCCTGAAGGGGTGTTTTAACACCTAATACCCTAAAGTCAACTGACTTGGGAGCTATTGGTCCAACGCTTGTTACATGGGTTAAGGAGAAAAGCTTAAGGGAATCAAACATTGCACTATCTACATATCAGTATTTGCAACCCGAGTTACTAAGCTCGTAGGGGTATCTTAACACCTAATGCCCTAAGACCAACTGGTCTGGGAGTCATTAGCTGAAATCTCGTTACATGGGTTAAAGATGCATGGTGTTTTAAAATTATATGTATATACATTAAAAAAAAAGACAAAAATAATAATTCCAACCCAAGGAAGTTAACCTTAAACATTAGAACAAAAATTTTGTTTTCTTCCAAGAAAAGCCCCATAATTATGTGTTGATACATTGAGCACAAAAGAAAGGTTTATGAATATCTTGTTAAGAGGTATTGAGCAGGTACAAAAATTTAATGAGAGTTTGTTTATCTCGATGGATTAATGGAAG
>NW_011503737.1:7511-8797 GCF_000495115.2 Populus euphratica | reverse complement strand
GCACAACAACATCAAGTAAAATATCATCAAGAATAAAATTGAAATTGCGATCAAATTCTGTAAATGTTACGTTATCAAACGATTTCCTTCTAATTTTTTGAATAAAGCACAATTAAAAATAAAAATAAAAATTAAATTTTTTTAATTGGATCGGACCTGACAAGAACAAAATTGAAATTGCGATTAAATTTTACAAATACTACATCATTAAGCGATTTCCTTCTAATTTTTCAAATAAAACACAATTATAAAAATAAAAATTATTTCTTTACTGAGTCGGACCCTGTTCAATATATTGTTTTGGACCGGACCCAGTCTGACCAGAAACATTCCACTATTCACTTACGAAAAAATTACTTGCGCAAAACCGCATGTGAAACATCAAATTTTTGTAGGTCCCATAGCCAAAACACAGCTACTAAAGATAACCAAACTTTATGTTATTGAGTTTGATAAAAAACACAGAAGTTAACGGAGAGCCGAATGCTATCTAAGTTGAGGAGATTTAAACCATTAGCATATTTTATTCAGAAAATATATTTTGTTATAAGAATTTGTACTGTTGATAGACAATAAAATGAGTTATTAAAAATTTTATTTAGATCATGTTTGTCTTTTCTTTTCAAAAATATTTTTTAAAAAATTAAATTTTATTTATTTTTTGCTTCAAATTAATATTCTTTGATTTTTCAGATCATTTTGATACACTAATATTAAAAATATTTTTAAAAAATATTTTTTAAATATATTTATAAATAAAAAATAATCAGAATCACACTCTATATTACTCTTCTAGAGTATATTTGTTTTTTAGATAGATTTTATGGCTATGATTTAAAAAAATTAAATTTAAAAAATTATAATTAGTTGAGTTTAGATATATATTTAGTAAAAATTATGATTACAAGTTATATATAAAGAAAATGTATAGATTTTATTTAGAAAATATATTTTGTTATAAGAATTTGTACTGTTGATAGACAATAAAATGAGTTATTAAAAATTTTATTTAGATCATGTTTGTCTTTTCTTTTCAAAAATATTTTTTAAAAAATTAAATTTTATTTATTTTTTGCTTCAAATTAATATTCTTTGATTAATTATTTTCATACGCTAATTTAAAAAAAAATTAAGAATTTTTTTTTAAAAAAATCTAACCACCATTCTCAATCAGACAGTGAAAGCTGCCCTTCCCGTGCATTAAACTCTTCAAACAGCAGTACAAACTTTATTGCGGAACCATGTTATATATCTCCCACTCCCCTACAAGAAAAAATGCTTAAACA
>NW_011503737.1:0-4158 GCF_000495115.2 Populus euphratica | reverse complement strand
ATAGAAATTTATTTTTCCATAAAATTAAAAAAGAACTCCATGGATAAAGAAAATGAAGTTTTTGCTAAATAAGTACGTATTTTCCTGCTTAATTTAAATTTTCTGAGTTTTCAAGGGCATTTATTTTAAATTTTTTAAGTATTTGTTCAAATAACCATACTTTCAATTAAAAAAATCATTCTTCGACCAAAAATAAAAAATAAAATGATGAAAAAGTAAAAAGATTTTGATAGAATAAATGCGTTTCTATATACAATTTAAATCATTAGAGTTCTTAAGAATGTTTATTTATTACTTTAAGAAAAAAAATGTTTTTGAAAATGGTCCAGCGATGTCAAGCCGGCATGCTGATTAGAACTAAAATGACCCATACGGCAAGAGAAGCTTCTTGGCAAATGATTCATAGAATGGAACATTAAAAAAAAAAAAAAACCACAAAGGAAAGAAAGAAAAGAATGGCGGTCACTGCTCGTATGAACAGCTGCCCAAAGAAAAGGGCCCCCACCAGTCCAGTGTCAACGTGTTATGCCTACCTTAGCTAAACCATGTCAGGAAGTTAGCCCTTTTCAGCTTCTTTTTAGCCATCACCCTAGTGTCACTGAATTACGCACTTTTCAGCACGATTGTGGGCTATAGGTCAGCCCATGGAAGTGCTCTTTGGGTCATTTTTTGTAGCCCAGTAAATTGTTTCCGTTTAGAAGCGTTGTGTTGTAATCCTAAGTCTTTCTGGACCTCGTTTGGAAATGAAAGATTCAATATTTTCCTCCTCTCGATTCTTTTCATTCCCGCGCTAGGTGGGCCACTGTGACGATGCTTTTACGGCCATTGATTATCATCTAAGTATAATATTTTAAATGATAGATCTGGGCAGAGCGGGTGGTATTGGGCATTCCCTTTCTTAATCTGATTTCTTATTGTGATAATTGCCAAGTGTTGTGATGAGGTGTTAGTGAGTGAAGCTGAGACTCATTTAGTGGCGGGGCAAGCTGTCATCAAGGTGGTTGGCGCTGTTCGTTGGAGGGAGAAAGAAGGAGATGGTGGTGGTCAATACTAGTGCCACCATTGCAAAGCAATTAATGAGGCTGTTGGTTAAGTGGCCGATCTTGGAGGCTGTGGTTCCATTCGCATTAGGAATTGTTGCTCCACGTGGGTTCTTTTACGAACTCGTTGATGATAATTATCTTCCACTTTTATGTTCATTTACAAGTCACGTGATTTTAAAATAATAAATAATTACAACAAAAAAAAAAGAATTAACGAGAAGTTATATTTGTGTGTGTAACTTTGATTTTCTTGATTGTTTTATGATTTTCGATTATTTTATAAGGAAGAACTTGACTTGCGTGTGGGTTTTCATGGAAATTTGGATGACCCAGATTTCTTTAAAAAAAACTGACCTGTGCTCTAAAATCTGGGCACATGGACCCAGATTTCAAGCCTAAAGGCATCTATTTGCAAGCCAGATGAACTTGGGTTATTATAAATGTTGTTTAAATAACCAATACCAATAATTTTTTAAAAGATTAGTCAATTATTACATGGTTTTAAATAATATTTGATGTTTTTTTTATCTAGTGCTTGTTTTTATCTATTATTATATATGAAACAAATTTGTACTTGTTATTAAAAACATATCTCATCAATATTCAACGCAACTAAAATATATATTCTTTTATTTTTCATATTACTTTCTTTAAGTGATTATTTTGTTATTTTTTATGTAGGTGCATAAAAATAATTAAAAAATTAATTTTTTTCTTGTTTTTAAATTGCTTTACAACTCATGATATTTTTTTTTATGAAGTGCTCTTTGGGTCATTTTTTGTAGCCCAGTAAATTGTTTCCGTTTAGAAGCGTTGTGTTGTAATCCTAAGTCTTTCTGGACCTCGTTTGGAAATGAAAGATTCAATATTTTCCTCCTCTCGATTCTTTTCATTCCCGCGCTAGGTGGGCCACTGTGACGATGCTTTTACGGCCATTGATTATCATCTAAGTATAATATTTTAAATGATAGATCTGGGCAGAGCGGGTGGTATTGGGCATTCCCTTTCTTAATCTGATTTCTTATTGTGATAATTGCCAAGTGTTGTGATGAGGTGTTAGTGAGTGAAGCTGAGACTCATTTAGTGGCGGGGCAAGCTGTCATCAAGGTGGTTGGCGCTGTTCGTTGGAGGGAGAAAGAAGGAGATGGTGGTGGTCAATACTAGTGCCACCATTGCAAAGCAATTAATGAGGCTGTTGGTTAAGTGGCCGATCTTGGAGGCTGTGGTTCCATTCGCATTAGGAATTGTTGCTCCACGTGGGTTCTTTTACGAACTCGTTGATGATAATTATCTTCCACTTTTATGTTCATTTACAAGTCACGTGATTTTAAAATAATAAATAATTACAACAAAAAAAAAGAATGAACGAAAAGTTATAGTGGTGTAACTTTGATTTTCTTGATTGTTTTATGATTTTCAATTATTTTATAAGGAAGAACTTGACTTGCGTGTGGGTTTTAATGAAAATTTGGATGACCTAACAGAGGGGCCTATTTGCATTTTATCAATGAAAGGAGGAGGATGTTATTGGATCAATTGAAAAAACCATAAAAATTTGTCATCCGAATAACTTACAGAACAGGGGTGTGTCCATGTACGGATACGGTGCATTACGTTCCCATGCTCTCGATTTTGTTATAATTTAGTCCTCTGGTTATCGTAATCCAAAATCATCCCTCTACTTCCTAATCATTATTCTTTAAATCCCATGGGTTTTAGAGAATAGGTGCCATTTGGCTGGGGGATTTAGCACTGCCAATAATTAAAAAAAAAAGGGGATAAAAACTGAGTGTAGTAGGATAATAAAAATTACCAACCAAGACACCAACTTATTTTCAGTATATAATAAAAATACAATTTATTAGTTCCAGAAAACAACATTAAAAAGCAGTGTTTTAAAAAAATTTAAAGAATTAGCTAATATACTTGAAAATTTTGGCAAAATAATAATATTAAAAAAAAACTTGTGAAATAATACATTTTCACATTATTACTCTTTAAAAACATGATACTTATTAAATATTGAATTTATGATAATAAGTGATTTTAAATGATTAGGTGTGAAATTGACACAACGATGACATATCGCTGGATAATTATGTAAATAGACTAGTAAATACATTTATGAATTAGTGGAATGAGTCTAAACCCAAAAAAAAATCCGATCATGTCATATTATAATAATTACTTAGAAAAGCTATAACTTTTGATATTATTGCTGAATCATGTCCAATTTTTTATAAGAATTTCTAGATGTTGTTTTTTTTAAAGTAACAATGGAATTGTTGCTCTAATCATCAAAGTTTTATATTTAAAAAATATCATCTTGGAATTTTAATTTTAACAGTTTTGTAATTTTTATTGGTATTTTTAAAATTTGTTGATTGATTAATTAATCATTATGAACTGATTAATTAATTAGTTTTGAATTTAATTTATATTACAATCTGAAACAATGAGATCTATAAATATATTATTTCTCTAAAAATTTTATTGCGATATTTATTCACCGTTTGTGTTTTATTTTATGTGTTGATTACCCAATTTATCATCAAAAAGCAATATAGACTATTACCAAAAAACATTAAGTTGAGCAGTGCAAAAAGCAACGTGGACTAAGAAACGTAGCATCATGAATTGTTACGGTGCTATTTTTTTTTCATTCGAATCTTTTATTTTTAAATTTACCCTTGTAGGATCAAATTAAAAGCAAAATGAAGTAGAGTAAAAAGACCCAAGGAAATAGGTGGTGTTTTTAAAACTGGAGAGAAATTTTCACTTTCTTCCTTTTGTTTTTCAAGTCATAAACTTATCTGGTCCCTTGATTTTTTTAAAAATCAATTATAACCTGATAGAGTTATTTTTAAGTTTATGTTTTAAGACATAAAAGATAGAGTTTTAAAATTTCAATAATAAAAAAAAAATCTCGATCAACATCACTTTTATCCATGGAAAATATTAATTTTTATGTTATTAGTTCTTTTTGATAAAAAAAGGTTTCACCTATATTTTTTTTCATGTTTTTTTGCATGAGATAATAGATTTGTACTAGGATAATATTTTGAATTTAATTTGATTGTATTTTTTAATTGAGTTTTGAGTTGTACGAGGTCAT
>NW_011503874.1:7486-8195 GCF_000495115.2 Populus euphratica | reverse complement strand
TTGGATTTGGACAAGGAAGAATGTCACACAAGGGTTTGATACAACCCTGGCTAGCAAGATGTAGCATTTGAAATTGCTCATGTTGCCTCCTTTTTAATGACAAACCTTTAGTTTTTATAAAATCTTATAAGTACTTATAAAATCTTTAGTTTTTTCCTATTTCCCTACCTGTATCCTATAGGTACAATGTTTACATCAATAGATAACCTTTTCTTATCTATCTGTATGAATTGATATGATTACATTCTAGTTCCTTCTCAAGGCCTCCTATTAAAAATCCTAAATTAGACCCTAAATTGATGGGTTAGTGTGAGCTTATCCATGCGGTTATGCACTCATTAAATATGAATCCATTCTATGAAAGATATTGGCTTTCATGCTTTAGTTGGTCTATAAGATCCTTTTAATAACTTATGTTTAGTTGAAAAGATATATATATATATATATATGATCCAGTATATATATATATATATATATATATATATATGATCCAGTCGAATGTGTAGGGCACATGGTAGCAATAGAACCAAGGAAATTATACAGAAAAGATAATTTTCTTTCTATTCTTTTATATTCTAGTAGTGTTAGATTAGTATTATTTAATGATCCTGGCATAATGAGTCATTTCTTTCAAAATGAACTGTTGGTATTAATCTTATATTTTATCCTTATGAATCAAGAAGAAATCAACCTTTTTAAAATATACAAC
>NW_011503874.1:0-5019 GCF_000495115.2 Populus euphratica | reverse complement strand
TTTAATAGTTTTTGTAAATGTAATGATATATTATATTTGAAATGATGGTTTCAGGTCAAAGAAATTAGATTCTCAGTAATAAAATTAATGTCCACTTTAAGATGAAAGAATTAATTTTCTAGTAATGAAACTAATGCTCAACTCATGGCGAACGAATTAATTTCTCGATAATAAGATTAATGCTCGGCTCAGAATGCATTGTATGGCAGTAGTTCATGTTAGCTGCTTATCCAGTGCCCACTTACGACTTTCAAAGCTTTCAAGCTTAGCTACCTTGTCTTAGCTTAGCAGCCCTTACTGGTTGGTAATCCGTCCGCTCCTCGCGTGAAGCCTATCACATTCAAGGGAGGCGTCGGGCTGTAGGATGTTGCCAAAGTGGTCTACCTGCCCTCCCGCAAACTTTTTTTTTTAATTAATATAAATATTTTAATTAATTTATAAATATCTTAAGATTTTAGAATTAATAATAATATAAATTTTTAATAATCATTGTATTAAGAATTATAAGACCCAAACTTAAAAATATAAAAAAAATAAACTTTTTAATCACATACTTTTATAATTATACTACCTCCTAGATGATTCTTCCCGCACACTCTCATTTATCTGTAAGCTGGCCTGTAAAATTATTTGCTGTATATTCAATAAGAATTAAATAATATTTCATTCTGTTTTTTCCACCAAGGCTCTTACTCTTACTAATGTTTATTTTAATGATTATATAAATAAATAAATTAGTTTTAAAAAATCACACGGTCGTAAAATATAGGAGATTTTCTAAATTGCATGGTCAAATGATTTTCATGAATTTTTTTATTGCAAACTCAACCTTTGAGAATATTAAAATTATTAATTAAAATTTGTTGCCATGTTAGTATGAAAAATAAGCAAGGTAATCAAAACAATAGAATTCGTAACAGATTGAATAAATAAAAGCGCATGGAATACAACGAAGTATGAGACAATTAAAAAACAAAAATCATCAAATAAAAAATAATCCAAAAAATAAATTAATAAGTAAATTTAAAACAAAAAAGGCAGGATAAATGTCAGACACCTCTAATTTCGAATTTCCAACAATGTAGGTTTTTGTTTTGTGAATTTATAGTGATTAATATAGCCTGTGTCACTATTTGTATATTTACCGCGTAGACTACAAATTTTATGAGTTGCATGACACTAATTATACGGTAGATGGATTTAGTGATTGAAAAATTAAATTGTAACAATTTATTTATATCCAATAAAATTAGTGTTTATGAATTTAGTATTTATCTATGGTATATTACTAAAAGGAATCATAAATCTTGATTCACCAACGACTAGTAAGCCAAATTTTTTTATTTTATTGACAATTTACCGAATAATGTTTTATATTTAATAGAAAGGTATTTATTTACCGCACAAATCCATAATAAATTTCAAAAATAGTTAGGAGCTCAATAATTACTAGATGCATATCAAACATCCTTTAAACTTAGATAATGTGTTCGAGATCAGGTGTTGGGATTATATTTAGTACCTCGTAGGCTTGAGCATTGTTTCCAAACTCAATTGCTAAGTATTCGGTAAATACCCAACATCTTGTGAACTTAGATTATCTATATGAGATTCAAGTATTGGATTCGAGTAGAGCACTCGAGCCCGGGTACTGGGCGAGAGTCCAAACAAATACTCAACACCTTGTGAACTTGGGTTATATACATGAGATCCAGGAATTGGGCTCGAGCAGAGCACTCAAGCCCGGGTATTAGGTGAGAGCCCAATACCTTTTGGGCTCGGGTAGTGCATCCAAGCCCAGCTGCTAGGTATGTGCTTAACCTCATGAGCCCTGACCTCTTTCTTTATCCCAATAACATGACCTAATATTCATGAATGAGTGCTTTAAACCTAATCATTTTCTTCTTTCTAACATGTGTAAATACTATTTTATCTTATTAATGTACATGTAAGTGCTTTTTATCCCTCCTTAATATTATAGAATAAAATGACTCTCCAATCTCTTTACTCAAGAAAAAAACAAGGTTTGTAAATTATAAATACTCCTTAAATCACTCACACAAAATATTTAAGATTTGACATTAAAAAAACATATCTATATTCACTAAGAATAGCTTTATTCTTATAATTTAATGTTTTTTTTCTCTACAAGATTATTAACTTTATCATCTCAAGTCCTCAAGTCCATTAAAAAAGGACATTCAAAGACACTTATTAAGAGATATTTTTCTTTACTTTATAGAAAAGAGTTATTTTAATGAAAATGTGATTAACCATAATCCAATAACCAAAAAGTTTATTCATGAGCATATGGGATTTTGAAACATTATTTTATAGCTTGCATTTGTTAAAAAAAATATATCAATCAAAATAATAATAATTAAATCTGATATAGAAAAAAATAAAGAATGAAATTGTAAAAAAAAATTATCTTAAATCAAACAAATAATAATTAAAATAATAAAGACCAAATTTTACTGATGAAAAAAATTAAGAAGAATGAAATGGAAAAAAGAAAAAATTGAAGGAGGATAAAAATATAAAAAAATTCTAATTTTATAAATTATTTTAAATAAAATAAAAAATAATAAAAAATATAAACCAAATCTAAGATAAAAACAAATGAAAGGCCTACTTTGAAAGATTAAAGATTCAAGCATGGTAATCAAGAAGGAGAAGAAAAAAAAACATCAAACCGGAGATCAATAAATTATACATATTACTTAGAAAGTAAAGAGCCATTGAGATAATTTCAAAAACATCAAGGTTTTTATTAGCCTCCAGCCACTAGCCGCTGAAGGTATTGCACACGTCACTTAAATATAACAATGCAACATATACATTGAAGCATGGAATATAAGCTCCGACCAGTTTTAATTTCAAATTATATTTTATATTTATTAAAATATTAAATTGTCCATGAACAAATTTAATTATAACTAAAATTGTAATATGTCAAGATAAAAAAAACTCTTGTAAGTCAGTTAAATAAAGTTTTTTTTTAAGATGAGTTAATTATATTTTATTGTAGTATAAAAATATAAAAAGATAAAAATTTTATAATTAATTTAATAATAACTAATAAATTTTATAAAAATATCATATTAATCCAATATTCGAGAATAAATTTATCGTTATATGGTTCCCGTCTATGATGTTTAGAATCTGCAACCACTGTGATTCACTAATGCAGTTGTTTTACCGCCACCAATAATTTAATTTGGTTTGAGTGGATATTACATCTGCCTACAATGTTCCAATAATGACAACAGCTGTAATAAATTTGACCTGCGAAACACGCTTTGTAATAAAGGGCATCCCTAATATTTTAAAAGCAAGCACAAAAACCACTACTTCCATTTCTTCGAGATTGTCGGTCAACAGTACTTCAATACCAACATCTCCCCCCCTCTGATTCAATCAATTTCGTGCTCCTTGCATGAGCGACACGTCAACTCAAGACTTGACAAGTGTATTTAATAAAATTAATTTATTATTAAATGTATTAATAACTGCTAAACAGTATTAATAATAATAAAAGAATAAAACAAAACGTTAATAGATAAAAATATAAATGAAGTAATATCATCTCGCACCCTGTCATGCTTTTTAATTTTTTTAATTTAATTATTTGTCAATATTTTAAAAAATAAAACTAAAATTCAATCAAAACAAAACAAAAAAAATTTGTTTTAGTTTTTTTAAAAAATTAAAAGGAATATAATTTTTTGAACCCAACACATAAAGAAATGATTTAGTTGAATTTAATAACTTTATTTTTTAAAATTAATTTTTTTATCAAATTATACAATAACAAAACAAACTTTGAAAGAAAAGTGATTAAATAACATATACATATATATAGATATATATTGAGCACTTGTTAATATTAGGAAAAAAAAATTATAATCCTATTAAAAAAGTGAAAATTTAATTATGCTTTATTAAATAAACTTTCAAATAAATTTTTAATTCATTTATTTAAAATAATTTGAGTTTAAAAATTTCATAATTCAGTTTGAATTAAAAAAATAAAAATAGTTCAAAATAATATTATTTATTTTTTATTTAATTAGACAACAACAAAAAATAAATAAGATCAAATAAATTAAAGATGTGTTTAATAAAGAAAATTTAGAATCCGTCTTTAATTTAATTATATGACATCAAAAATAAATATTCATAAGAAAGAGATAAATTAAAATTAAATATATTATTAAAAAAATAATTTTATTAAATTAAATTTTAAATCAAAGAGTAAAAACAATTAAAGACGGAAAAGAGGTCAGGTACTTCAACTTGGGCGAGCTAGCGCGCTTGATCCATAAAATGAAAGGGCAACGCGCTTGGACTTGCGACACCATGCCCGCCTGCATCTTTTTTTTTGTTTTTTGGCTTGGGGTCTACCTTTTTTGAAAAAACAACATATAACATGTTGTTGCAATACCTAAGTTTCGACCACGGGAAAGTTTGTTGAAAATTCATACTATGTTTGTTTTAGAACTTAGAAAGTAATTTTTTTTATTTATAAACACCTAATGAACATCTTTATAATCTAAAAAAACTCATTTTTTATCTTAAAATATCCTGAATTGATAAAAAAAAATCTTAAAATCAATTCAAAAGTTTTTTTTTATCAATTTCAATCTATTTTTTATGGCAAACTAAAGAGTAAAAAACTTTTATTAAAACTTTTTTTATTAAATAAAACTCGTATGAAAAATAATTTATTACATTGTTGATATGTGGCTAATTGTCATCTCTCTCTCCCCATTATTTGTTATTTCCCACAACTTTCTTCTTTATTAAACTGAAGAATTAAAATAAATAAAATAAAATTTTGTAAAAAAAAATAAAAACCAAAAGGATAAAAAATGAAAAACAAAAAAAAATTGAAGGCAGAAAAATGTCAAAAGGTATGATTTGAATAGTATAACCTTATTTTAGACATAATGACAAATTCTACATTTTCAATTGTTTTCTAGCAACAAAATCATTTATTTTTTAAACAAATCAAAA
>NW_011503820.1:7884-8437 GCF_000495115.2 Populus euphratica | reverse complement strand
AATGGCCTTTTTAGATCTTGGGCTCTATATGAAAGTTGTAGGCCTATGTCTTACCTTTCCATTCATATAAATTGGACCTAAATCTGAGATATATAGCTCTAGATATGACCCAATTACCGAACAGTGTTCTGGTTTGGATTGCACCGACATCTCTTTTGTAAGTTTGGCCATCTCTTTATCCTTGCAATTTATGTTCTTCAAGTCATCAATCAATCCTTTCTTTTATGTGATAGGCCTGCATTAAAAATAGACATTTACCATAAATTATAGGTATCTTATATTATTAGATACATTATTATAAAACATATTTTAGTTAAGGAGTTATTGATATTTCAAGTGCAAAATGATGATATAAAACCATGATAAAAATGCACTTTTAAGTATTAATCACTTAGACTTTTCAGTTGAAAATGCTCAAAATTAGGACACTACAGGTACTTATAAGGCACCAAGTAAAACAACCTCATACATCTAGTGGAGGTATACTTAACTTGCACAAAGCATAACCAATTTTAAAGATACTCTTGCAAAATTGACATCTGCTCTCAGTTTC
>NW_011503820.1:5326-7222 GCF_000495115.2 Populus euphratica | reverse complement strand
TAACGCATTGATTAATTGTAGAAATGGACTGATGAAGCTATTATTTAGAAACATGATATTGGAGATAGATATTTTCAACATTTGCAAGCAACTTATAGATGATAATGATTTACAAGAAGTAGATCATATTGAATAATTAGCTTATGATCAACTTGAATCTAGTTTAAGTAAAAATGAGTTAGATGAATCTGAAGATTTGCAAATGCTTTATTCTAAAGAAGAAATCACTGATGAAAAACGCACAAAAAATGTTGATGCGGATCTTTTATCAAGAGTTATAATATATTCGACATCCGACATCCGACATTCGACATCCGATATCACATCAATCAATGATTAGATTCCTAAGAAATCTTTACTTTCTCTTGGTGGATTTTACTTACACAACTTAAACTGTATAATTGAATTGATGTGCAATCAAACTTTGAAGATAAAGACCCTGATGAAGCAATGGACTACTTAGACTTGTTAGCTGAAAATGCTCAAAATTGAGACACCATAGGTACTTATAAGGCACCGAGTAATACTTAACCTCATACATCTAGTGGAAGTATGTACAACCTTAGGAAAGATCATGACTTTCAAGTCAAGTTTGCATCTTTAGCTAGAAAAGTCGAGGCACTAGAATTAAAATAGAGTGGTCAATTAAAATCTGTTCTAAATATTGTGTGTCAAATCTGTGAAACAAATGAACACTCAACTAATGACTGTCCAGCTTTGCCTTCTTTTAAGGAATGTCTCCATGAATAAGCTCATGCCCTAAACAGTTTATAAACTAAATAGTTTACAAATGCCCAATCATAATCCATACTCACAAACATACAACCCTGGTTAGAGAAATCACCCAAATTTTAGTTGGAAGAGTGATAATAATAATGCACAAACTTCACAACCACCATTTCAAGCACACTATAATTTCTAAAATTCTCATGGATATGCACCTCCTTATGCTCCACCTCCTAGAAGAAATCTTGAGGAAATATTGCATGCGGTCAAGAGTGACAACAGATTCAACATCCAACATCACACCAATCAATGAGTACTTTCTTGATGAATCCTTGCTTTCTCTTAGTTCAATGTCTTGGTTTTCCTAAAATATCAATTTTCTTACTTTAGGAGATTTTCCAGCTCATTAGAGTACCCAAGACAAATAAAAGTTTTTGAATGAAGTGAAGAACTTTTATTAGGATGACCCTAACTTATTCAAATATTGTCCTGATGAAATATGTCAAATATGTATTCCTGACAATGAGTAGTGTCATTAAACTTTGTCATTCTAAAGCATATGGGAGTCATTTCTCGTCAAAAAAGATAGTTGGGAAAATCTTTCAAAATGGATTTTATTGGCCCACCATGTTCATATGCATGCATTCCACAAAACTTATGAAAATTGTCAAAAATTTAACACTAGTAAAAAAATTTTGCTTTATAATTGTCGACTCCATTTATTCCATGGAGAGTTAAGATCAAGATGGAGCAATCCATTTATTAAGAAACATATGTATCCTTATGGGGCCTTTGATATTGAGAATCCAAAAAATGACAATGTTTTTAAGGTAAATGGACATCATTTAAAAGTGATTAATACTTAAAAGTGCATTTTTATCAAGGTTTTATGTCATCATTTTTGCACCTGAAGTATCAATAACTCTTTAACTAAAGCATGTTTTATAATAACATATCTAATAATATAAGATACCTTTAATTTATGATAAATGTTTATTTTAAATGAGGCCTATCACATAAATGAAAGGATTAATTGATGAATTTAAGAACTAAAATTGAAAGGACAAAGAGATGGTCAAACTTAGAAAAGATATGCTGGTACAATCCAAACTAGAACACTATTCGGTGATTGGATCACATTTGGAGTTGTAGATCTCATATTTAGGTCTA
>NW_011503820.1:0-1875 GCF_000495115.2 Populus euphratica | reverse complement strand
TATTATTATTATTATTATTATTACTACTATTACTACTACTACTATTATTATTTTAATTATTGTTATTGTTGTTATTACTATTATTATTGTTTTTGTTGTTATTATTGTTGTTGTTTATAATTGTTGTTTATAATTTGTACAATTAACATCCTTGTGGTTCAACCCCGGTCTTGCCGGGTTATTTATTGCTTCGACACTCCTGCACTTGGGAGAAGACATCAATCTTTTAGTCATGTTAAGTTTTGTATAAATTATAATATTTATTTTATTTTCTCTTTTCACTTTTCTTGTATATAACTTTGTTTCTTTTCTCTTGTTTCTTCTTCCTTTTATTCTATTCCTACACGTGCATGAGAGTGTGGTCATGTACATCAAGTGGTAAAGTTTGTAGGATATCCTCATCATTTTCAGAAAATATGGCCGAAGAAGATAATCAATCACTTCATAATGAGAATAATGAGAATAACCGTGTCAGAACACTTAGAAACCACATGAATCCCACAAGAACAAGTGCACCATCATGCATTGTTTTTTCTCCCGATGCATCTCATTTTAATTTTAAGCCAGGTATTATTCAACTTTTACCTTCTTTTCATGGCTTAGAATTGGAAAATCCATACTTGCATTTAAGGGAATTTGAGGAGGTTTGCAACACATATAATAATTTAAATTGTAGCATGAACACCATCAGATTAAAGCTTTTTCCTTTTTCATTAAAAGATAAAGCTAAAACATGGCTACAAAATTTAAGACTAGGATCCATTCGTGCTTGGGATGAAATGCAACAACAGTTTTTAAAGAAGTTTTTACCATCTCATAGAACAAACTCTTTCAAAAGATAAATCATCACTTTCACTCAAAAACCAGGAGAAACATTTTACCAATGTTGGGATAGGTATCGAGACTTGGTTAATACTTGCCCTCATCATGGTTTTGAAACATGGAGATTGGTTTCACATTTTTATGAAGGGTTAACACCTAGAAAGAGAGAAAGCCTTTTTCATTAAAAGATAAAGCTAAAACATGGCTACAAAATTTAAGACCAGGATCCATTCGTGCCAGAGTAAAGGAGCTTTAAAGCATGGGCTTGTTCTGATGAAGCAATGGAGTACTTAGACTTGTTAGCTGAAAATGCTCAAAATTGGGACATCGTTGGTACTTATAAGGCATCGAGTAAAACTCAACCTCATACATCTAGTGGAGGTATGTACAACCTTAGGGAAGATCATGACCTCCAAGCTAAGTTTGCATCTTTGGCTAGAAAAGTCGAGGCACTATAATTGAAAAAGAGTGGTCAATTTAAATCTATTGAAAACATTGCATGTCAAATATGTGAAACAAATGAATACTCAACCAGTAACTGTCCAACCTTGCCTTCTTTTAAGGAATGTCTCCATGAACAAGCTCATGCTGTAAACAGTTTTGAAAGGCCCAATCGTAACCCATATTTGCAAACATACAATCCTGGTTGGAGAAATCACCAAAATTTCAGTTGGAAGAGTGACAATGCATAAACTTCACAACAACAGTTTCAAGCACACCATAATTTCAAAAATTCCCATGGATATGCAACTCGTTATGCTCCATCTCCTACAAGAAATTTTGAGGAAACTTTGTATGCATTCATTGAAAAGAAAGAGACAATCAACACTTAACTTGCTCAAAACACTTATCCTTGTGGAGCATAAGGAGGTGCATATCCATGAGAATTTTGGAAATTATGGTGTGCTTGAAACGGTGGTTGTGAAGTTTGTGCATTGTTGTTCTCACTCTTCCAACTGAAATTTGGGTGATTTCTCCAACCAGGGTTGTATGTTTGTGAATGTGGGTTGTGATTGGACGTTTCGAAACTGTTTAAAGCATGGGCTTGTCCAT
>NW_011503818.1:6993-8442 GCF_000495115.2 Populus euphratica | reverse complement strand
ATGTATACTCCAATAAAAAAAGCTATTTGAAAATTATATTGGAATGGAATAAATAAGTGTTTTAGTTTTTTTTTAATGATTTTAATGTTTTTTTCCACATGCTTACATTTAATTAGTTTATTTTTATATTGACCCTATTTTATTGGTTTTGGTTTTTTTAAGAGATATGTATGAATAATATTTGCGGGGAAAAAATGTATTTTAACATTTTGTTTAACTTCTTCCTTGAAGTATGAAAAAAAAGGAGTTAAAATATTATTTTTTTAATTTTTAGCTCCCCATTTATCACCTAGTAGAATTGACGCTATAATTTGTAAGGGATAGCCAAAAATAAAAAAGCAATATTTTGGCTTTTCTTACTTGTTTTTCATACGCCAGGGGGGAAGCTAAACAAAATGCTAAAATACCTTTTCTTTTCCATAAATGTTATTTTTACATATCTCTCAAAAGAGTCAAAACTAATAAAGTAGGGACAACAAAGAATAAGCCAATAAAATATAGTCATGTGGAAAAAAATATAACATCAAAATCATTAAAAACATAAAACACTTATTTATTCCTGTAAACACCCAAAAGAAAAATATATCTATATCTATATATATATATATATAGAGACAAACTGATGTATATAGACAGAACTGATGAAGCAATTTTCGCTGTTGATTTCTGCATCGGCAGCGACGCAGTTTCCGCTGTCGATTTTTGCATCTGCAGCGAAGCAGTTTTTGCTGCCGATTTCTCCATCGATAGCGACGCAGTTTCCGCTGCTGGTTTCTGCATCTGCAGCGAAGCAGTTTTCGCTGCCGATTTCTGCATCAACAGCGACGCAGTTTCCGCTATCGGTTTCTGCATCTGCAGCAAAGCAATTTTCGCTGCCGATTTCTCGATCGGCAGCGACGCAGTTTCCGCTATCGGTTTCTGCATCTGCAGCGAAGCAGTTTTCACTGCCGATTTCTCGATAGACAGCGACATAGTTTCTGCTGTCGATTTCTGCATCTGCAGCGAAGCAGTTTCCGTTGCCGATTTCTGCATCGGCAGCGATGCAGTTTCCGCTGCCAATTTTTGCATCGGTAGCGACGCAGTTTCCGTTGCCGATTTCTACATCTGCAGCGAAGCAATTCTCGCTGCCGATTTTTGCATCGACAACGATGCAGTTTTTGTCTCAAAAATAAAATAATAATAATTTTCTTAAGGAGTTGAGAGGGAGGGGTAAAACTGGTTTTAGATAGACCAAAACAAGGATAAGAACACATCTAAACCAACCCCCAAACACCCACCTCATTTAATGGGGAGTATAAATATAAGGAGGAGAGAGAAGGTAACCCTAGTTTTTATTAAAGTTGTTGCAGCTGTATGTCCAGCTGCATGTTACTCTCCTTTTATCCTCCCCAACAGAAACCTAAGCCTTGTGAACGTGTGAGGGAGAGAGAGGAGACCTTGAGAGAAGAT
>NW_011503818.1:5757-6012 GCF_000495115.2 Populus euphratica | reverse complement strand
GGCGGCGGTGGCGAATTAGCATTCGCTGCCGAAATCGAGTCTTCTACAGCGAATCAATATTCGCTGCAGAATTGTGTATTCTGCAGCAAATTTCGATTCGTTGCCAAAAATATGACGGCTGCTGCGAATAAGTATTCACTGTTAAAATTGAGTCTTCTACAGAGAATTAGAATTCGCTGCCGAATTGTGTGTTCTGCACCAAATTTCGATTCTCTGCCGAAACTATGTCGGCTGCAGCGAATAAGTATTCGCTGC
>NW_011503818.1:3025-4417 GCF_000495115.2 Populus euphratica | reverse complement strand
AAAAAAAAAATTATGTTGTTTTGGGGCTTGAAAAGCCGGGTTGTTACAATTCCACTATAATAGAATTGGCTTTTCAAATGGCCTTTTCCCATTAGAGTATATATGTTAAAAAAAACTGTATTTATACTATTCAAAATGCTATTTTATTAATTTACCTCTTTGAAATAGTGTCTGCCATTGGAGATGCTCTAATAATACAAGTGAGCGAGAGAGAATGAATTCCAACAGACACAAAAGTCTCAAACACAACAATAGCACTAATAAAAAGAAATCTAGGCATGTTTGACACCGCATTTTAAAAATATTATTGAAAAAATTTGAATTTTTTTGCTTTGATATGTTTTTGATATTTTCAAATTGTTTTGATGTATTAATCTAAAAAATAATTTTTTTAAAAAAATATTATTGACATATTTTTTGAGTAAAAAATATTTTAAAAAGTAACCACAACCACATTCTCAAACACCAATACAGAAAAGAAAACAAAAAATAAAAGAAGTAAAAGCCAAGACCAAGTTTTTAGCAAGAGCGTAAGAGAACGAAACCAAAGCAGAAAACCCTCTAAAACTTGAGAATAAATGCACATTTTATGCTAGTGAACACCAAGGCCTGATATTTTTCTTCTTGATTCTTAAAATTAAGTTATTTTTGTAATCTTTATTTATGGGGTGATATGAAAATTTAAAATTATCTAAATGACACTCTTTGACTTTTTTATTCTTAGAAACACTTTATCCTCTATTTATAATGATTTAAATGTAAAATAAATGAAGTACACGACTGAAATATCCAAACTTCAATAATAAAGGAATAAAAAAAATGAAAGAAGGAAGAAACTTTGAGGATTAAAATTTCAAAATCAGCTAATGAATAAAAAAGAAAAAAAGCTTTTTTTAATTTTAATATCAAATTTAATTTATTTTAAACAATAAAATTAAAATCTATATTGCCAAATCAAATATTAAATCAAAGTTCAGGGTGTAATAATATCTCAGGGTTTGCAGTGATAACTTGGTATATCTACTATACGACCATTAATTAAAATATGTCTATGGTTAACTAATTGGCGAGCTCGAGGAATAGTTAACACCATATCTAATCGAAAAAGGATGTTATCCAAACGTATTTCAAGTAATTGTCGTAAAACCTGAATTGTTGATCCTTTGGCTTTTGCGGCGATATGACCGTATTTAAGCAATTGTCATTCTGTAAGACTATAATGAAAATGCAATTTTTGTTTTTCTTCTAAATGAATACGATATTGAGATTTTTTACCAGCGTGTGATTGATTTCTAACATTGCTCCCTGACACAATGAAAAGATTGATGTCTTCTCCCAAGTGCAGGAGTGTCGAAGTAATAAATAACCCGGTAAGATCGGGGTCGAACCACA
>NW_011503818.1:0-2297 GCF_000495115.2 Populus euphratica | reverse complement strand
TCATCAATTAATCCTTTCATTTATGTGATAGGCCTGCATTTAAAATGAACATTTACCACAAATTAAAGGTATCTTATATTATTAGATATATTATTATGAAACATGCTTTAGTTAAGGAGTTATTGATACTTCAAGTGCAAAATAATGATATAAAACCTTAATAAAAATGCACTTTTAAGTACTAATCACTCCCAGCTCTAGGCCTTTTACTAGTTAGTCCCAATAAAGCCCCCAGATGATGTATTTTTTTTTAAACGAGGCCTTTGGTAACCCAGTAGCACATACACAAATAAAATTCTTATTTGTATGATACAAAATAACTTTAATTTCTTTGATAAAATCCTTTTAATAAGAAAAGTCTCTTCTTTTTTGGCTCCAATTTTGTGTAACCTCAATTATTTGAAACAATCTATCTCATTCAAATTGTACACTGAAGTTTTGATATATTGTATGGATCCTATTCCTAATCCAATCAAGTAAAGAGTATATTAATAAAATAAAAACCAAATAAGGACTCTACCTCTCTTAGAAAGAGAGGGAATGGATAATCTTTTTTAAGGGTTTATACTGAAGAAAAAACAAACTAAAAAAAAAGTAAATTTGGTAGAATATTTGATTTTTTTATACTATACTAGGACTTATCTTTATCACACTTTTTTTTTGTTTTCCAATCCAATAAGATTAGATAATTCAAAAAAAGAGTTTAGAACATAACTCCATCTTTCCCATTTCTCTTCTATTGTTTGTTTTGGTTTGTTTTTGTTTTGTTTGTAACTTATGTAAGTTTAAAGATGATTAGATGATACCTAGTCAAATGATTGTACAAGGAGATAGTTTTATAGAAAAGAAAGAATGGAAAAGAATAATAAATAAAGTAACAAAGTAAGGAAATTTTTGATTGGATCAGGGATCCATTTTTGGATTTGGTATGAATAAATGATCTTTCTATGTTATACTATTCAATTCTCGACGATAAATCAATTTGAGAGTTTAGATATTTTTATTCATGATATTGATCTGATTCGATATCATTGAGATGGAATTCATCCTATTGAATTTACAGGCGAGAGATTTCTCATCTTTTATGGGATTAGATCTTGAATTATTGTGAAGTAAAGAAAAACAATGGTCAGTCCGTGACCCGTGGATGCCAAAGGCATCCTTAGGGTGATCTCGTAATTCCTATGGGGTAGAGAAGATAGGGTCAGACCATGGATTTTCCTTCCTTTTTCTGCATTTCGCTAAAAGGTTGAAGGAGAATAGTGCATCAAATTGTTCGCAAGGGCCAACTTGATCCTCTTTCCCAAGGATCCCAAATGAGGGAACCCTAGGAGAGTTGCCAACTCCAACTATTGTCCATGTACAATCCATACTAGATTTGACCAACTGCCCATCCTACCTCCTCTACGTTCTTGACAACCTATCTCTGTCTCAGTAGAGTCTTTTAGTGACATGTTTCTTTCCTCTTCCCAAGTACTTAGAAAAAGTGAGCCACCAGTTTAGGGACAAGATACTATCATTACCGCGTGGACAATTAGACATCCAACCCGTAATTGTAATGACCCAATTGCAAGAGCGAAGCTCTACCAACTGAGCTCTATCCCCTCGAGTCAAGTGGAGCATGTATGAAGGAGTTAGATGCTTCTTCTATTCTTTTCTTTTTTTTGGCGCAGCTAGGCCATCTTGGACTTGAATTGGAGACCTCGCCTGTGAAGTAAATCATCGCACCTACGATCCAATTAATTGAGAGAGAATCAATAGATTCCTTTTTGGGAGCGATTCATCCTTCCCGAATGTAGCATACAACTCTCCGGTGTACTGTGCTCTCCAAGTGTGCTTGTTCTCCCCTTTTTCCTTATCATGGCAAGTCTTTTTAAAATAACTCTGATGAGAAGAAAAAAGAAGGCGTTAAGAGACCCTCCGACCCCACCTTAGACACTCAAGATTCTTTTTCAAACTTGCTCCTATTTCGAGTCAAGAGATAGATAAATAAACACATCTCATTGCATTGATCGAGGGCGTTCATAGTGACCGAGGGTGTTAAAAACCATAAAGAGTAGAATCAAAGATTGATGGAAAAAAAAGAAGCAAGGATATGGGCTCGTGTGAGTAGGAAACAGAAAATATCTATTTTAGTTCTATCATTAGCTATGGGTTTGAATCTAAGAGAAATTCTAGAGAATGTGTGTTACCCCGAGATTTTCTTGTCTTTTTTGAGCGATAAGAAAAAAAAATTAGGTCAAGGAAAAATGTCATTGTGGAGTTTTATCAACAATTTATTTATGTAAGTGGAGGTC
>NW_011503835.1:0-7682 GCF_000495115.2 Populus euphratica | reverse complement strand
TAGTAGTAGTAGTAGTAGTAGTAGTAATAATAAAGAAAGATTAATGTAAGATTAAACAATAATAATAACAAATGTCAAGGTTAGAGGTTTCACTAATGGTATGTCAAACAAGTATAGTATAAACTCTTATTATTCAATTGGAAACCACACACAAAGGAGGTTCCAATCAGATTATAGATTGTTAACATGATTACATTAGTTATCTTATTCGATTAATGTTAGTACTTGTAAATCTCGTCAAGCATTCATGATTATAACTTATGTTAACAACAAATCAAGTTCCTTTCATAGCTCAAGTGTCGGTTATACCATACAGTATGGGCCGTTGTACCAAGTGTTATACAACATAAATCAAGATTAATCATTTAACAAGCAAAATATTAAAGAGTAAATAAGATAACAAATACAAAACATATTAGTATCAAACATTAAAGTCCATTTTGAGTTTACACTATACTTATTCTTACACCATTAGTGTAACCTTTTCACCTTGACATAATAAACTTAGCTAGACATAATAAAAGAAAGAAAAATAAATAAACAAAATAAGAACATAAATAAGATAAAAGTTAGCTAAGTAAATGAAAAAAAAAATGAAAGGCATAAACTTGATATTAATGAAAGCAAAGCATATACATTACAAAAAATGCAAAGAGAGAAAGGAAGAGCATGATCTTGATCTGGAAACCAAGATGCCTAAATGCATGGCAAATGCCTCCTTTTATAGGCCAAAATTGGGAACTATTGATTTGGTGACTAATTGATGAGTGGGTGGCCAACTCTTGACTCAGTGACAATCCTTATCTTCTCTTGTCTGCCCAAAACATCATTGATAACGTCAAACTTGGAGCCACTTGAAAACATCAAAGTTGTAGGCAATTGTCTCAGCTTTCTTGTGTAAAACTTTCAGCTCATTTGGACTTCTAGAACTCCAGATATGGCCAAAATACTGAACAGTGCTCGGGCTGAAGGACAGATTCAGGCTTCTTTGTTGTTGCTACAATTTGGACTTGAAAATGGCCTTTTTAGATCTTGGGGTGAATATGAAAGTTGTAGGCCTATGTCTTACCTTTCCATCCATATAAAGTAGACCTAAATCTGAGATCTATAGCTCTAGATATGACCCAATTACTTAATAGTGTTCCGGTTTGGATTGCACCAACATCTCTTTTCTAATTTTGGTCATCTCTTTATCCTTGCAATTTAAGTTCTTCAAGTCATCAATCAATCCTTTCATTTATGTGATAGACCTGCATTAAAAATAGACATTTACCACAAATTATAGGTATCTTATATTATTAGATACATTATTATAAAACATATTTTAGTTAAGGAGTTATTGATACTTCAAGTAAGTACTAATCAATTATTATAAATCATACTTTAGTTAATGAGTTATTGATACTTCAAGTGCAAAATGATGATATAAAACCATGATAAAAATGCACTTTTTAGTACTAATCAGTCACGAGGACCTGAAGGTGATAAAAGGAAGCACATGCATTAGTTATATGTGATTTTAGCTCTATGTACAATCATTACAACAACAACAATAACAACAACAACAACAACAATAATAATAATAATAATAATAATAGTACTAGTAGTAGTAAAGAACAAGAAGAAGTTTATGAGAATTTTGAGATAGAAGATTAATGTAAGGATTAAACAATGATAACAACAAATGTCAAGGTTAGAGAATCCATTAATGGTATGTCAAACGAATATAGTATAAACTCTTATTATTTAATTGGAAACCACACACAAACGAGGTTCCAATCAGATTATAAATTGTTAACATAATTACATTAGTTATCTTATTCGATTAATGTTATACTTGTAAATATTATGAGGCATTCATGATTATGACTTATGTTAATAACAAATCAAGTTTTTTTCATAGCTCAGGTGTCGGTTATTGATTAGTACTTAAAAGTGCATTTTTTATCATGGTTTTATATCATCATTTTACACTTGAAGTATCAATAACTCCTTAACTAAAACATGTTTTATAATAATGTATTTAATAATATAAGATACCTATAATTTGTGGTAAATGGCTATTTTTAATGCAGGCCTATCACATAAATGAAATGATTGATTGATGACTTGAAGAACTTAAATTGCAAGGATAAAGAGATGGTCAAACTTAAAGAAGAGATGTCGGTGCAATCCAAACCGGAACACTGTTCGGTAATTGGGTCATATCTAGAGCTATATATCTCAGATTTAGGTCCAATTTATATGGATGGTAGTAGTAGTAGTAGTAGTAGTAGTAGTAGTAGTAGTAGTAGTAGTAGTAGTAGTAGTAGTAGTAGTAGTAGTAGTAGTAGTAGTAGTAGTAGTAGTAGTAGTAGTAGTAGTAGTAGTAGTAGTAGTAGTAGTAGTAGTAGTAGTAGTACTAATAATAATAATAATAATAATAATAATAATAATAATAATAAAGAAAGAGAAGAAGAAGAAGATGATGATGATGAGAACTTGGAGATCAAATATTAATGTAAGGATTAAGCAATAATAATAACAAATGTCAAGGTTAGAGGTTCCACTAATGGTATATCAAACAAGTATAGTATAAACTCTTATTATTGAATTGGAAACCACACACAAAGGAGGTTCCAATCAGATTATATATTGTTAACATGATTACATTAGTCATCTTATTCAATTAATGCTAATACTTGTAAATCTCGTCAAGCATTCATGATTATAACTTATGTTAACAATAAATCAAGTTCCTTTCATAGCTCAGGTGTCGGTTATACCATACATTATGGGCTATGAAAGTGCCAAGCATTTGTTGTACCAAGTGTTATACAACATAAATCAAGATTAGTCATTTAACAAGCAAAGTATTAAAGAGTGAACAAGATAACAAATATAAAACATGTTAGTATCAAACATTAAGGTCCATATTAAGTTTACATTATACTTATTCTTACACCATTAGTGTAACCTTTTCACCTTGACATAATTAACTTAGCTAGACATAATGAAAGAAAGCAAAATAGATAAACAAAATAAGAACATAAAAGTTAACTAAGTAAAGGAAAGGAAATGAAAGGCATAAACTTAATATTAATGAAAACAAAGCATAAAAAATACAAAGAGAGAAAGGAAGAGCATGATCTTGATCTGGAAACCAAGATGCCTAAATGCATGGAAAATGCCTCCTTTTATAGGCCAAAATTAGGAACTATTGATTTGATGACTAATTGATAAGTGGGTGGCCAACTTTTGACTTGGTGACAATCTTTATCTTCTCTTGTCTGCCCAAAACGTCATTGATAACGTCAAAACTGGAGCCAGTTGCAAACATGAAAGTTGTAGGCAATTGTCTCAGCTTTCTTGTGTAAAAACTTCAGCTCATTTGGACTTCTAGAACTCCATATATGGCCAAAATACCTAAGAGTGCTTAGGCTGGAAGACAGATTCGGTCTTCTTTGTTGTTGCTACAATTTTGACTTGATAATGGCCTTTTTAGATCTTGGGCTCCATATGAAAGTTGTAGGCCTATGTCTTACCTTTCCATCCATATAAATTTGACCTAAATCTGAGATCTGTAGCTCTAGATATGACCCAATTACCGAATAGTGTTTTGGTTTGGACTGCACCAGCATCTCTTTTTTAAGTTTGGTCATCTCTTTGTCCTTTCAATTTCAGTTCTTAAACTCATCAATCAATCCTTTTATTTATGTGATAGGCCTGCATTTAAAATGAACATTTACCATAAATTAAAGGTATCTTATATTATTAGATATATTATTATAAAACATGCTTTAGTTAAGGAGTTATTAATACTTCAAGTGCAAAATAATGATATAAAACCTTGATAAAAATCAACTAGTTTATGACTATATTATTGATATTTAATTGCAAGTAAACAAAATTTGGGTAGTCTCTTATATATGGGAGGTGTTACCATTTTTGTTTTTTAAATAGGAATGGTTTACGATATCTCAATCCTTTAATTTGTGTAAATTCCTTAGAAAAAATCATTTGTGCATTATACCGACCACATTACTGGTAGAAGAACTTGTAGCGCTTTTGACAACCATAAGTCATTAGGTGCAGATCATAAACTAGCCCTTGAGGCTTATGCAATCTCTCTTGACGCAGGTTCATTGAATGTGATGTCACCATGTCGAGGGGGGTTTGTTTAAAGTGGAATCCTTTTGCTAGGAAGTACCTTGTCCAGTGGAAGTGTGACCACTTAATGTAAGTTTTTTTTCCATGCACTATTAAAAAATAAAGAACACTTAATAATTTCTAAAAAATTAATTTTAATTATCGAATGCAATTTCAGGTTTACAAATATTAAGGTTGCCTAAATAATAATATTGGCAATGAAATCATCGATGGAAGTATCATTGTTTCATTAAAGTCAGGTTTCTAAAAATCTTAAATGGAAACTATAAGTCATTAGGTGCATATCATAAGCTAGCCCTTGAGGCTTATACAATCTCTCTTGACGCAAGTTCATCAAGTAAGTGTGATGTCACCATGTTAGGGGGTCTTTTTAGAGCATAATCCATTTACTAGGAAGTACCTTGCCTAGTGGAAGCCTGACCACTTAATGTAAGTTTTTTTTTTCATACACTACTAAAAAATAAAGAACACTTAATAATTTCTAAAAAATTAATTTTAATTAATGAATGTAATTTTAGATTTACAAATATTAAAGCTACCCGAACAATAATATTGGCGATGAAATCATCGATAGAAGTGTCATTGTTTCAATGAAGTCAGGTTTTTAAAAAATCATGAATGGAAACTCATGAATGATGCATGGTTCAGAAAGTTCAAGGTTAATGTTAACTTAAAAAATTTTATGTTAATTTCATTAATTTCTTAACTAATTCCTTTACAAATTTGAATTGCACGAACATTTTTCATTGGGATTGGGTTGACAACACTGTTTTCATAAAGGTTTGGGATAATCATAGCATAAGTAGTTAAGATTGAAATCAAAATAAATATTTTTTATTCAAATGTTAAATTTTCATTTTTTATTTATTAACCAACAATTTATTTGTACCATATAGGTTGTGTGGTTTTTGGTACGAGGCATAGAAAAAAAAAGTATTAGCATATTATATTTAGCACGTAACATCAAAGCATTTCATACAACAGTCATAATTCGATGCATATAACTAGAATAGAGAAATTTACTGTTCATTTACCATTTACACTAGTATATCCATTTCCTTCATTTTGCATGCAAAACGGATGGTAAAATTCTTTTTTTATTACATCTATTTTTTTTAAATTGTTATTTTATATGAATATGTTTAACTAACACATTTTTCTCTTGCAGGCTATTATTCTTAAACGTTAACCAACACCAATGGAGTTTTTTTTATAGAAACGTACATGTGAAATGATGAGCATCAGAACAGGGTGCAACAACTCTGAGATAACTAAGCTTATAGTTTTGTTGTATGTTGAATTTTAACAATTTTTTTTAAGTTATCATTTTTTTTAATTTGATAAATTTGTTTAGAAAACATATAACACCTAATTGTAAGAGAGATGCATAGATGATCTTCCAACCCATCCGGAACTATGGTTAGAAGACCTGGTAGAAATTAGATATATGGTATCTCAAACATTACAGTTAAGGAATTGTAGATGACCTAAGTGTTTCGATCATTGATTGCTCGTAATTGGTTCCAAGCACTCAAACTCTAGAGTTTAAAGAGATTTTAAACCAACGAGTTAAAGCTTGGACAACTAATCTTATTGTTGAAACACAACTTAGTGCTAAGATGACCGAATTTTAATGATTGTACATAAAGCTAAAATCACATATAACTAGTGCATGTGCTTCCTTTTATCACCTTCAGGTCCTCGTGACTGATTAGTACTTAAAAGTGCATTTTTATCAAGGTTTTATATCACCCTTTTGCACTTGAAGTATCAATAACTCCTTAACTAAAGCATGTTTTATAATAACATATCTAATAATATAAGATACCTTTAATTTGTGGTAAATATTCATTTTAAATATAGGCCTATCACATAAATGAAAGGATTAATTGATGAGTTTAAGAACTGAAATTGAAAGGACAAAGAGATGGCCAAACTTAGAAAAGAGATGCTGGTGCACTCCAAACCAGAACACTATTCGGTAATTAGGTCATATTTGGAGCTATAGATCTCGGATTTAGGTCTACTTTATATAGATGAAAAGCCCAAAAACTGTTCAGTACTTGGCCCATATATGGAGTTCTAAAAGTCCAAATGACCTCCATTATTCCTAAAAAGCTGAGACAATTTTCTACAACTTTCATGTTTCCAAGTGGTTCCAATTCTGACGTTATCAATGACGTTTTCAGCAGACAAGAGAAGATAAAGATTGTCACCAAGTCAAGAGTTGACCACCCACTCATCAATTAGTCATCAAATCAATAGTTCGTAATTTTGGCCTATAAAAGGAGGCATTTGCCATGCATTTAGGCATCTTGATCTCCAGATCAAGATCATGCTTTTGCTTTCTCTCTTTGTATTTTTGTAATGCTTAAGTTTTATTTTCATTAATATCTTGTTTATGCCTTTCATTTCCTTTTCTTTACTTAGTTAACTTTTATCTTATTTATGTTCTTATCTTATTTATTTATGTTTCGCTCTTTCATTATGTTTAGCTAAGTTTATTATGTCAAGGTGAAAAGGTTAGACTAATGGTGTAAGAATAAGTATAGTTTAAACTTAACATGGACTTTAATATTTGATACTAACATGTTTTGTATTTGTTATCTTGTTCACTCTTTAATACTTTGCTTGTTAGATGACTAACCTAGATTTATGTTGTATAACACTTGGTACAATGATTAGTACTTAAAAGTATATTTTTATCAAGGTTTTATATCATCATTTTGCACTTGAAGTTATTATTATTGTTGTTGTTATTGTTACTATTATTGTTGTATTATTATTTTCTATAATTTATACAATTAACCTTCCTGTGGTTTGACCTCGGTCTTACCGGATTTTTATTACTTCGACACTCCTGCACTTGGGAGAAGACATCAATCTTTTAGTCGTGTCAAGTTCTTGAACATTGGTGAAATGTTTCTCCTGGTTTTTTAGTGAAAGTGGTGATTTTTTTTTAAAAAGAGTTTGTTCTATAAGAAGGGAAAAACTTCTTTAAAAATTATTGTTGCATTTGGTTTTTGAGTGAAAGTGGTGATTTGTCTCTTGAAAGAGTTTGTTCTGTGAGATGGGAAAACTTCTTTAAAAACTGTTGTTGCATTTCATCCCAAGCACGAATGGATTTAGGTCTCAAATTTTGTAGCCATGTTTTAGCTTTATCTTTTAATGAAAAAGGTAAAAGCTTTAATCTGATGGTGTTTATACTACAATTTAAGTCATTAAAGGTATTACAAACCTCTTCAAATTCTCTTAAATGCAAGTATGAATTTTCTAAATCTAAGCCATGAAAAGAAGGTAAAAGTTGAATAATGTTTGGCTTAAAATTAAAATGAGATACATCAAGAGCAAAAACTATGCATGATGGTTCACTTGTTCTTGTGGAATTCATCTGGTCTCTAAATATTCTAACACGGTTATTCTCATTATTCTCATTATGAAGTGATTGATTATCTTCTTCGGCTATATTTTTTGAAAATGATGAGGATACCCTACAAAGTCTACCACTTAATGTACGTAACCACACTCTTATG
>NW_011503849.1:3619-8289 GCF_000495115.2 Populus euphratica | reverse complement strand
ACAAAAAAATCATCCATAAAAATTTCAAGAAAGCGTTCAACCATATCACTGAATATGCTAAGTATGTATTTTTGAAATGTGGCTAGTGCATTGCACAATCCAAAAGGCATCCTTTGATATGAAAAAGTACCAAATGAATATGTGAAATTGGTCTTCTCTTGATCTTCCAATGCAATTTCAATTTGATTATAACCCGAATGACCATCTAGAAAACAATAAAATTCATGATCTGCAACTTTTTCTAGGATTTGATTCATGAAAGGTAAGGGAAAATGATCTTTTCTAGTCATTAAATTAAGTTTCCTATAGTCAATGCACATGCACCAACAAGTAATAGTCCTAGTTGGAATTAACTCATTTTTCTCATTTGTTATCATAGTGACTCTAGACTTCTTGGGTACAACTTGAGTAGGACTTACCCATTTGCTATTAGAAATAGGATAAATGATTCCATTATCTAGAAGCTTAATGACTGATTAGTACTTAAAAGTGTATTTTTTATCAGGGTTTTATGTCATCATTTTGCACTTGAAGTATCAATAACTCCTTAACTAAAACATGTTTTATAATAATATATCTAATAATATAAGATATCTTTAATTTATGATAAATATTCATTTTAAATGCAGGCCTATCACATAAAATGAAAGGATTGATTGATGAATTTAAGAACTGAAATTAAAAAGACAAAGAGATGGCCAAACTTAGAAAAAAGATGTCGGTGCAATCCAAATCGGAACACTATTCGGTAATTGGATCATATCTGGAGTTGTAAATCTCAGATTTAGGTCTACTTTATATGGATGGAAAGGTGAGATATAGGCTTACAACTTTCATATGAAAGTGCCAAGCATTTGTTGTACCAAGTGTTATACAACATAAATCAAGATTAGTCATTTAACAAGCAAAGTATTAAAGAGTGAACAAGATAACAAATAGAAAATGAGATGCATCAGGAGGGAAAATTATGCATAAGGGTGCACTTGTTCTTGTAGGATTCATGTGGTCTCTAAGTGTTCTAACTCGGTTATTCTCATTATTCTCATTATTCTCATTATGAAATGACTGGTTATCTTTTTCGGCCATTTTTTCTGACAATGATGAGGATACCCTACAAAGTCTATCACTTAATGTATGTGAACAAACTCTTATGCACGTGTAGGAAGAAAATAAAAGAAGGAACAAAACAAAAGAAATAAAAGTTAGATACAAAAAAAATGAAAAGTGAAAATAAAATAAATATTATAATTTATACAAGAATTTACCTCCTTGGCAACGGTGCCAAAAACTTGACACGATCAAAGAGTTGATGTCTTATCCCAAGTGCAGAAGTGTCAAAGTAATAAATAACCTGACAAGATCAGAGTCGAACCACAGGGAGGTTAATTATATAAATTATAAATAAAAACAACAACACCAATAATAATAAGAACAACGACAATAACAACAACAACAATGATGATGGTGGTGAAGATGAGTTAAAAAGGACTTTGAGATGTACGATTAATGTGACGATTATACAATGATAAAAACAAATGTCAAGGTTAGAGGATACACTAATAGTATTAGAGATAAGTAAGGTATAAACTCTTTATTAATTATCAACATGATCATATTAATTATCTTATTTCCATAACACCATACTTATAAATTTTATCAAGTATTCATGATGCTAACTTATGTTGACAACAAATCAAGTTCCTCTCATAATAACGATGTAGGCCGAAGACTATGAAGGATCAAGTATTTGATGTACCAAGTGTTATACAACACAAATATAGATTAACCATTTAACAAGAAGGTATTAAGAATTAATAAGATAAAAATGATAAGACATGTTAATAGCAAGTTGTTTAGGAGATAAGTATTGAAGTCCATATTGAGTTTTTATTTACTTATCCTAACACCATTAGTGAAACCTTTTCACCTTAACATAATTAACTTAGCTAGACATTATGAAGAAGAAAAAAAATAAAGAAATAATACAAGAACATAAACATGATATAAGTTAACTCAGTATAGTGACACGACTAAAAGATTGATGTCTTCTCCCAAGTGCAGGAGTGTCGAAGTAATAAATAACCCAGCAAGACCGGGGTCGAACCACAGGGAGGTTAATTGTACAAATTATAAAGAACAATAATAACAACAACAACAACAATAATAATAGTAATAACAATAATAATAATAATAATAATAATAATAATAATAATAATAATAATAATAATAATAATAATAAAGAAAAAAGAAGGAGAAGAAGAAGAAGAAGAAGAAGATGAGAACTTTGAGATGGAATATTAACGTAAGGATTAAACAATGGTAATAACAAATGTCAAGGTTAGAGGTTCCACTAATGGTATGTCAAACAAGTATAGTATAAACTCTTATTATTCAATTGGAAACCACACACAAAGGAGGTTCCAAACAGATTATATATTGTTAACATGATTACATTAGTCATCTTATTCGATTAATGCTAATACTTGTAAATCTCGTCAAGCATTCATGATTACAACTTATGTTAATAACAAATCAAGTTCCTTTCATAGCTCAAGTGTCGGTTATACCATACAGTATGGGCTATGAAAGTGCCAAGCATTTGTTGTACCAACTGTTATACAACATAAATCAAGATTAGTCATTTAACAAGCAAAGTATTAAAGAGTAAACAAGATAACAAATATAAAACATGTTAGAATCAAACATTAAAGTGCATATTAAGTTTACACTATACTTATTCTTACACCATTAGTGTAACCTTTTCACCTTGACATAATAAACTTAGCTAAACATAATGAAAGAAAGAAAAATAAATAAACAAAATAAGAACATAAATAAGATAAAAGTTAACTAAGTAAATGAAAGGAAATGAAAGGCATAAACTTGATATTAATGAAAGCAAAGCATAAACATTACAAAAAATACAAAGAGAGAAAGCAAGAGCATGATCTTGATCTGGAAACAAAGATGCCTAAATGCATGGCAAATGACTCCTTTTATAGGCCAAAATTGGAAACTATTGATTTGATGACTAATTGATGAGTGGGTGGCCAACTCTTGACTTGGTGACAATCCTTATCTTCTCTTGTCTGCCCAAAATGTCATTAATAACGTCAAAATTGGAGCCACTCAAAACATGAAAGTTGTAGGCAATTGTCTCAGCTTTCTTGTGTAAAAACTTCAGATCATTTGGACTTCTAGAACTCCAGATATGGCCAAAATACTAAACAGTGCTCGGGCTGGAGGACAGATTCGGGCTTCTTTGTTATTGCTACAATTTGGACTTGAAAATGGCCTTTTTAGATCTTGGGCTCCATATGAAAGTTGTAGGCCTATGTCTTACCTTTCCATGCATATAAAGTAGACCTAAATCTGAGATCTATAGCTCCAGATATGACCCAATTACCGAATAGTGTTCCGATTTGGATTGCACCGACATCTCTTTTCTAATTTTGGTCATCTTTTTGCCCTTGCAATTTAAGTTCTTAAAGTCATCAATCAATCCTTTCATTTATGTGATAGGCCTGCATTTGAAATGAACATTTACCACAAATTAAAGGTATCTTATATTATTAGATATATTTTTATAAAACATGCTTTAATTAAGGAGTTATTGATACTTCAAGTGCAAAATGATGATATAAAACCTTGATGAAAATGCACTTTTAAGTACTAATCAAAGAAACAACAAAGCACAAATATTATGCTATTAATAAAACCAAAAGACACAAGTTGTTACAACCAAATATTCAAATCACAGTTGTGATTGTGGCTCACATCTTCCCTTGGTTTTACATCCAAGAACGGCTTAAACACCCTCTATGGGTCGGGGATAGGCTTCCCATCCAGTTTTCTTAAAAACTGGCAAACAAGGTCTTTTTTTAGTCAGATTCCCAAGACTATATTGAGCATGTTCCTTATGGAATATTGGGTTCATAAGTCATGAATTGCACGATGCTTATCTCGACTATGATGAGACTTAAAAGTCAATAGAAGATTATCTAAAGACTCTCTGTGTTTTGAAATAAATCCCACCTTTTGACAATTTTCATAGTTTTTGCGGAATGCATGTGACTCCTTGAATATGGTGGGCCAGTAAAATCCACTCTGTAAGATTTCTACAATCCTCTTTTTTGATGAGAAATGATCTCCACGTGCCTTAGAGTGACAAAATTTAATGACATTACTTACCAAAAACTTGACACGATGAGAACTAAGTAAGGTCACTTGGGAGAAGACATTAATGTTTGATACTAACATGTTTTGTATTTGTTATCTTGTTCACTCTTTAATACTTTGCTTGTTAAATGACTAATCTTGATTTATGTTGTATAACACTTGGTACAACAAATGCTTGGCACTTTCATAGTTCATACTGTATAGTATAACCGACACCTGAGCTATGAAAGGAACTTGATTTGTTGTTAACATAAGTTATAATCATGAATACTTGACGAGATTTACAAGTACTAGCATTAATCGAACAAGATGACTAATGTAATCATGGTAACAATCTATAATCTGATTGGAACCTCCTTTGAATGTGGTTTCCAATTGAATAATAAGAGTTTATACTATACTTGTTTGACATACCATTAGTGGAACCTCTAACCTTGACATTTGTTATTATCATTGTTTAATCGTTACTCTAACCTTGACATTTGTTATTA
>NW_011503849.1:0-3582 GCF_000495115.2 Populus euphratica | reverse complement strand
TTTGTTTCATTGTTTAATCCTTACGTTAATCTTTCCATCTCAAAGTTCTCATCAACTTCTTCTTTTTCTTCTATTATTACTACTACTACAACAACTACTACTACTACCACTACTACTACTACTACTACTACTACTATTATTATTATTATTATTATAATTATTGTTATTGTTATTATTACTATTATTGTTGTTGTTATTGTTGTTACTATTGTCATTTATAATTTGTACAATTAACCTCTCTGTGGTTCGATCCCGGTCTTGCCGGGTTATTTATTACTTCGACACTCCTGCACTTAGGAGAAGACAATAATCTTTTAGTCGTGTCAAGTTTTTGGCGCCATTGTCGGGGAGGTAAGTTTTGTATAAATTATAATATTTATTTTATTTTCTCTTTTCACTTTTCTTGTATATAACTTTGTTTCTTTTCTCTTGTTTCTTCTTCTTTTGTTTTCTTTTTCCTTTTATTCTATTCCTACACGTGCATGAGAATGTGGTCATGTACATCAAGTGGTAGACTTTGTAGGGTATCCTCATCATTTTCAGAAAATATGACCGAAGAAGATAATCAATCACTTCATAATGAGAATAATGAGAATAACCGTGCTAGAACACTTAGAGACCACATGAATCCCACAAGAACAAGTGCACCATCATGCATAGTTTTTCCTCCCGATGCATCTCATTTTAATTTTAAACCAGGTATTATTCAACTTTTACCTTCTTTTCATGGCTTAGAATTGGAAAATCCATACTTGCATTTAATGGAATTTGAGGAGGTCTGCAACACATATAATAATTTAAATTGTAGCATGAATACCATCAGATTAAAGCTTTTTCCTTTTTCATTAAAAGATAAAGCTAAAACATGGCTACAAAATTTCAGACCAGGATCCATTCGTGCTTGGGATGAAATGCAACAACAGTTTTTAAAAAAGTTTTTCCCATCTCACAGAACAAACTCTTTCAAAAGACAAATAACCACTTTCACTCAAAAACCAGGAGAAACATTTTACAAATGTTGGGATAGGTATCGAGACTTGCTTAGTACTTGCCCTCATCATGGTTTTGAAACATGGAGATTGGTTTCATATTTCTATGAAGGGCTAACACCTAGAGATAGGCAAATGGTTGAATTGATGTGCAATAGAACTTTTGAAGATAAAGACCTTGATGAAGCAATGGAGTACTTAGACTTGTTAGCTGAAATGCTCAAAATTGGGACACCGGGGGTACATATGAGGCACCAAGTAAAACTTAACCTCATACATCTAGTAGAGGTATGTACAACTTTAGGGAAGATCATGACCTTCAAGCCAACTTTGCATCTTTAGCTAGAAAAGTCGAGGCACTAGAATTGAAAAATAGTGGCCAATTAAAATCTGTTGAAAACATTATATGTCAAATATGTGAAACAAATGAACACTCAACCAATAACTGTCCAACCTTGCCTTCTTTTAAGGAATGTCTCCATGAACAAGCCCATGCTTTAAACAGTTTCTAAAGGGCCAACCACAACCCATACTCCCAAACATACAACCCTGGTTAGAGAAATCACCCAAATTTCAGTTGGAAGAGTGAGAACAACAATGCACAAACTTCAGAACCACCATTTCAAGCACACCATAATTTTTAAAATTCTCATGGATATGCACCTCCTTATGCTCCACCTCCTAGAAGAAATCTTGAGGAAACATTGCATGCGTTCATTGAAAAGCAAGAGACAATCAATACTCAACTTGCTCAAAACATGACAGATTTTAAAGATACTCTTGGAAAATTAACATCTGCTCTCAGTTTCCAAGAGAAAGGTAAGTTTCCGTCTCAACCACAATAAAATCCCAAGGGGCAATACAATGCAAATGTAAGTAGTTCCGGAAGCCAACATATGAATCAAGTCAAATCAGCCACTACTCTGCGCAGTGGTAAGGTTATTGAAAAACCCACTCTTGAACCTTATGAGAAAGATGATGAGTCAATCTTTGAGGGTAAGGAAGGGGTTGAATCTGAAAATTACAAAGAAACGACTGATTCCCCACCAGCACTTCCATTTCCTCAAGCCATGACCAAACAAAGGAAAGTCAATCACAACTCTAAAATTTTTGAAACTCTCAAATAGGTGAGAATCAATATACCTTTGCTGGATGCTATTAAACAAGTTCCTTCCTATGCTAAATTTTTAAAAGATCTATGCACTGTGAAGAGGAAACTGAATGTGAAACTAAATTTTTGAAAGATCTATGCACTGTGAAGAGGAAATTGAATGTGAAAAAGAAAGCCTTTTTAGTTGAACAAGTAAGTGCCGTTCTTCAAAACAATAATGCTTTTAAATATAAAGACCCTGGTTGTCCTACAATTTCTTGCTTTATTGGAGAACATAAAATTGAAAGAGCTTTACTTGATCTTGGTCTTGCTTTATTGGAGAGCATAAAATTGAAAGAGCCTTACTTGATCTTGGTGCTAGTGTGAATTTACTTCCATATTCAGTTTTTCAGAGTCTCAATCTAGGTGAGTTAAAACCAACTTCTATATCTCTTTTACTTGCCGATAGATCTGTAAAAGTGCCTAGAGGAATAATTGAAGATGTGCTAGTACAAGTCAATAAATTCATTTATCCTGTAGATTTTATTGTCTTAGACATAGAACCTGTTGAAGCATGTAATTCATTTCCTATTATTTTAGGACGTTCGTTTTTTGCAACCTCTAATGCATTGATTAATTATAGGAATGGACTGATGAAGCTATCATTTGGAAACATGACATTGGAGATGAATATTTTCAACATTTGTAAGCAATCTAGAGATGATAATGATCTACAAGAAGTAGATCATATTGACGAATTAGTTTATGATCAACTTTAATCTACTTTAAGTAAAAATGAGTTGGATGAATCTGAAGATTTGCAAATGATTTATTCTAAAGAAGAAATCACGGATGAAAAAAGCACCAAAAATGTTGATGTGAATCTTTTGTCAACAATGACAATAGATTCGACATCTGACATCACACCAATCAATGATTACTTTCCTAAGGAATCCTTACTTTCTCTTAGTCCAATACCTTGGTATGATAAAAATATCAATTTTCTTGCTTTAGGAGATTTGCCAGCTGATTGGAGTACCCAAGACAAAGAAACGTTTTTGAACGAAGTGAAGAGCTTTTATTGTGATGACCCTAACTTATTCAAATATTGTCCCGATCAAATATTTCAAAGATTCATTCCCGATAATGAGGTAAGTAGTGTCATTAAACTTTGTCATTCTAAAGCATGTGGAAGTTATTTCTCGTCAAAAAATACACTTGCAAAAATCTTTCAAAATGGATTTTGTTAGCCCACCATGTTCAAGGACACACATACATTCTGCAAAACTTGTGAAAATTGTCAAAAAGTTGACACTAGTCAAAAAGGTTTGTTTTATAATTCTCAACTCTATTTATTCCCTAGAGAGCGAAGATCAAGATGGAACAATCCTTATGGGGCCTGTGATATTGAGAATTCAATGAATGATAATGTTTTTAAGGAAAATGGACATCGTTTGAAAGCTTACTTTGATAATTTTCCTAGTGAAAATGAATCAACTGGTT
>NW_011503815.1:0-8449 GCF_000495115.2 Populus euphratica | reverse complement strand
CTTCTGCTAATATTAATAGTGTAGACTTTTGGATAGAAAGTGAAGATTACAAGGAAAGCACAGGATAGGGAGAGTTGGGAAAATCAAATGGGAGATATATGTTAGGCGAAAGCAGGTAGAAGGACAGTGGACTATTTAATGAAATTTGATGGAGAGATAGAGAAGGACAGAGAGGTGGCCATGGAGTGGTGAAGTAGATGATCTGAAAACCACCGCATTTAACTACTATACGGCGACAGCCATGACAGTTTAGATTGAATAACAGTTATAATAACAATATTAAAGTTTTTTTTAATAAACAATTTCCGTTAACAATATTCACCAATTATCACTTATTAATCAATACTTTAAAAGTGGTGAGAAAAGTTTTGTATCTTTCCTCGTATTTTTTATTATTAACATATTATTATTATTATATTATATTATAACATTTCCTAAAAAATACGTAACTGTCCTTTTTATTAATAAATTTTATTTATTTAATTTAGTTTGTTAATATTAAATTTTTTATTTTTTATTAGATTTTTATAACATGAATTACAGGTTTGATAGGTTAACCGATTTGACTAGTTAATCTAAATTGTTTTTTTAATTAATTTTTTTTGTTTAGTTTAGTTTGTTAATGTTAAATTTTTTTTATTTAATTATCAAATTTTCATAACATGTATCCTAGGTTTGACGGGTTAACCCAATTAATTCTGGATAAATTTGTTAATTTTTTTATTTAGTTATCAAATTTTTATGATGCAGATCTCAGGTTTGACGAGTTAACCTGATTTGAAAGATTAACCCAGTTAATTTAATTTTTTTTTCTTTTTTGTCATTAGTTTTTTTCCTATTAGTTTTTTTATTTTTAATTAATCTATTTAATTATCATATTTTTATAATACGACCTTATAACTAGAGCCACATCCAATGCTTTTGGGTCCGGTATTGCAGCCAGATTCACTTAAACTTAAGTCATGTAACATAAAGACCTAACACTCTTAGATTTTAGCTTTTTTAAATATTTTTTATTCAAGAAAAAAAATTAACTCATAATGTATGTCTTTGTTTCTTTTTCTTTTTCTTTTTAAGTCTTTTACTATAGACTACATGGTGCAGTCCATAATAAAAAAACTTATGTCTTTAGTTTATTTTTTTTGTCTATAGTTTCTTAATATTAATTTTTTTATTTAATTATTAGGCTTTCATAACACTGATCACAAGTTTGATGGTTTAACTCAATTGATTTAGATTTTTTTTCTTCATTAGTTTTTTTCTCTTTGCTTTTTTCCTTTTTAATTATTTTTTTAAAATTTAGTTCATTAATATTAAAAAAAATTTCTATTTAGTTATCATACTTTCATGACACAAATCTCAGGTCATACAAGTTTAATATTATAAATATTACTCTTAGATTAGACCTTGTAACCAAACCTAAAATGTTTTGGTATAACTTTGCAGAAAAACCTAATAAGCGGGTCATATAACTAGTCAATACTCTAAAAAACGTAGGGAAAATACTGTAGTTTTCCCACGCCTTTTAGGTTCTTGATATTAGTATTTTAATTCCTAGAGCTTTTTTTTTTCATTTTTTATGCCTTTTGTTTTTTCTCTTTGTTTTTTCCTTTTCATTAATTTTTTTAATGTTAATTTTTTTATTTAATTATCAAATTTTCATGACACGGATCTCGAGTTTAACGGGTTAACCTGATTTGAAGAGTTAACCTAGGATTATTTTTTTAATTATTTTTTTTGTTTAGTTTAGTTTGTTAACGTTGAATTTCTTTCTGTTTAATTATCATACTTTTATAACACGACCTTGCAACCACATCCACATTTAGGGCTCTTGGGTCTGCTGTTGCAACCAGACTCATTTAAACTTGAGTAATGTAGGTTTAATATTATTATAAATATTACTTTTGGATCAAGCTTTGCAGCTAAACCCAAGACTTTTGAGTATATTTTTACAGAAAGATCTAATACTCTTAGATCTTAGCTATTTTTGATATTTTTTATGCAAGGAAAAAAAAATAACCTATGGTGTATGTTTTTGTTTTTTTTTTCATTTTTTCTCCTTCTTAAGTTTTTATTATGGATTGCATAGTGCAATCCATAGTAAAAAAAGTTGATGCTTTTAGTTTTTTTTTTTTTCTTTGTTTCTTTGTTTTTAATTATTTTTTTTACTTTAGTTTCTTAATATTAAATTTTTTCTATTTAATTATTAAACTTTCATGAAACGAATTCTAAATTTGACGGGTTAATCTGATTTGATGGGTTAACCTAGTTGATTCAATTAGGTTTTTTCTTTTAATTTCATCTTTTAATATTAGATGCAATCCACAGTGAAAATGATGATGTTTTTAGTTTTTTTTTTCTTTTATGCCTTTTACATGCAGTCCACAGTGAAAAAGTTGATGCCTTCTCTTTATTTCTTTTTAATTTAGTTTGTTAATATTAAATTTTTTCTATTTTAATTATCAGATTTTTATTATACAGATTTTTGGTTTGATGAGTTATCCCAATTAATTCAATTTTTTTCTTCATTATTTTGTTTCTTCTTACTTTTTTCCTGTTTTGAATTATTTTTTTATTTAGTTTGTTGATATTAAATTTCTTTCTATTTAGTTATCAGACTTTCATAACACGGATTTTAGGTTTGACAGGTTAACCCAGTTAATTTAGATTTTTAACCTTTTCTTCATTAATGTTTTTCTTCCTGCAGGCTTTTTCCTATGTTTTTTTTTCATTAATTTTTTTGTTTAATTTAGTTCATTTATATTAAATTTTTTTCGATTTTTTTATTGCACTCTCATGACACGAATCTCAAGTTTGATAGGTTAACCTGATTTGACAGGTTAATCCAGTTGATTTAGATTTTTTTCTTCTAATTTTATTTTTTAACATTATAACTATAACAAAAAGAAATACATTTTACTGTGGATTGCACTATACAAATTCATAGTGAAAGATAAATATCTTTTAGTTATAGGTTTTTTTATTGCCTTTTTCTTTGATGTTTTTTAATTAATATTTATTTTTTATTTTTTTCTATTTAGTTATCACACGCTCATGATATAGATCCCAAGTTTAACGGGTTAACTTGGTTTGGTGGGTTAAACCAGTTAATTTATTTTTTTCTTTTTTTTAACTAGTTTTTTCTTCTAATTTCATCTTTTAATATCGATTTGATTAAAAATTAAAATTTATGATTTGTTTTGTTTACTTTTCATTAGATCATTATGATCTCATGAGGACATTTTATTGTGCCCCTCTTCGCAAAGCACTATTTATTGGAATAGTGCTTTGCTTTATTATTTTTTTCGTTTCAATTAATCTTTTTTGTTTAATTTCATTATATAATATTAAATTTTTTTATTTTTTTTATTACATTTTAAGGTT
The DNA here is from genome assembly GCF_000495115.2 of Populus euphratica. NCBI lineage: Eukaryota > Viridiplantae > Streptophyta > Magnoliopsida > Malpighiales > Salicaceae > Populus > Populus euphratica. Next base: position 5,065 of record NW_011503815.1, on the reverse strand, counting down.
TTTGAGTCTGGTGTTGTAGTCAAACTTACTTAAATTTTAGTCATGCAAGTTTATTATTATTATTATTATTATTATTATTATTATAAATATTACTCTTGATAAAACATTGCAGCCAAACCCAATATTCTTTGATATAGTTTTACAAAAAAACCTAAAACTTTTAAATTTTAGCTTTTTTGTAATTGTTTTAATACAAAAATAATTGACCCGTAGCGTAGTGCGGGCCAAGCATCTAGTGTCTACGTATCATGCATAACGTGATATGTCACGATGGAGTCTAGTTGTAATATTAGACCCAATAATAATATTTGTAATATTGATAATAATATTTAATTAATTTATTTAAATTTTTAATTTTTTTAAATAATAGTTTTCTTTTATAGTAATAATAATATTTTTAAAATTTATTAGCGATGATGGTGGTGATGATGATGATAATGATAATGATAATAATAATAATAATAATAATAATAATAATTTTTTAAATTTATTTATTAGTTTATTAGTAATATTATTTATAATACAATAATAATATTTTTAATATTAATGCTATTAATTATAATAAAATAATAATAATATTTTTTAATTAATACTTTTAATTATAGAAAAAATAAGAATATTTATAATACATATAATAATATTTATAAACCTATAAACCAAGAACTTGGGTCTTGATGCCGAATCCAAGAAAATTGGGTTCGGACACACGATCCATTACTCTTGAGATCCTGACGTGGGACCCATTAGCATTGGGTCTCGATACCAGACCCAAGAGAATTGAATCCAAACACAAGATCTATTAGCCTTGAGTCTTGAAGCTGGACCCAAGACGCATTAGCCTTAGGTTTTGACACTAGAACCGTGATAATTAGATCCCAACATCGAACCCAAGAGAATTGGGTCCTGACTTTAGGTCTATTAACAATAGATTTGGATGCAAGACCCATTAGTTTTGGGTCTTGACAGCGGACCCAAGATGGGTCCCATTAGCCTTGTTCCAAACACAAAGGCATTGCCTATGTGTCCGGGCATCGAACCCTATAACCTTGGCTAAGTATACTAGGATTGTGAGAATTCAGTCATGATGTTGGATCCCTTGTCAATGAGTCCGAATGCAGGACCAAATAGAATTGGGTTTGGACGCAGTACCCAAGAGAATTGAGTTTGGATGTAGTATCTAAGAGAATTGGATGTCGCGTAAGACCTATTAGCTTTGGGTCTTAACATTGGACCTAAGAGAATAAGGTACTACCATAGATTCATTAGCCTTGGTTTGCACGTGAATGCATTGCATATGAGTCCCGACATTGGACCAGCAACCTTGGGTTTGGACGATGAACCCCAGAACCTTGAGTTCTGCGTCCTTGCCACACCCAAGTAACTTGGGTTTAACGCCTCTTTCTAACCCTCCTTTTCTTAGGTCTGGAAGGGGATCCCTACCCAAGTGAATAGTAATAATAATAATAATAATAATAATAATTGATTTTACCCTTAAAATCAAATCTATATATTGTTTTTATAGTAATAATATTTATTTTAATTTTAATAATTTTAAATAATTTAATAATATTTATAATATTAATAATAAATTAACTTCTCTGCCTAAATTCCTGTATTTTTTAATCTTTTTTAAAAAAAATTTATGATTTTTCTTCCATGGTAATAATATTTTTTTTTAAATTTACTAATAAAATAATAATAATAATAATTTTTAATTTTACCCTTCAAATCAAATCTATTATTTTTTTTTCAATATTAATAATATTTTTACAAATTTATTAATTATTATAGTAATAATATCAATTATAGTCAAAATAATAATATTTATAATAAAAATAATGATATTTTAAATATTAATAATATTAATTATAATTAAAATCATAATATTTACAACACAAATAATAATATTTTTAATATTAATAATTTTAATTATGATAAAAATAAAAATAATATTTATAATAAAAATAATAATATTTATTATACTGATAATAATATTAATCTTGTCTTGTTTAAATTATTATAATAATAATTATTTTAAAAAAATTATCAATAAAAATAACAACAATAATAATAAATTTTTATTATATATTTTTAAATTTTTTTCTCTGCAAAGTCTACAAATCTAGTAGCACGAGTTTGCAAACCCTAGAGGGGTTTGTTTACCTTTGGCATGGGTCAGAAGAGATCCAAACATGTGATTTTGCACCCAGCACGAGTAGATTTACAGACCCTAAGCAAGTAGGTCCAGCAAGATATGACAATCTTTATGTCAGGTTTATATAGCTTGAGGCCTACAACCCATCGTACCCTAGGACATGACAATCTGAGCATTATGTGTGTAGCTTATCATATCTCACCAAAATTTACACTAATTATTTAAAAAAAAAAACTATTCCTTCAATAATAAATATATCTTATTTGTTTTTGAAAAAACACAACCACACCTTCCCCTAAAGTGTTTAGAATTTTATATAGCTATCAGGTGACCACCGTGACATTTTAGTCTGAGACTCTGAATAACATTTATAATAAGAATATGAAAGTCTTGTTTTTTTTTCTTTAATCTCCGTCAACAATATTCACCGATTATCATCCATATGTAGTATTATTATATTATATATTGTAAATTAAAGCATACACAAACTATTAAAAAATATTAAATATCTTAAATAGTGAGAATATATACCAATTGAAATTGGACGGATGAAGCATCCATGAGATATCATGTACATTTATGAAAGCATTTCTTATAAAATACCTCCAATTATTCTAAAAATGTTATGTATTTACTTATTTTGGATTCGTCTGATGAATTTTGGGTATATATCATGAAAAATAAAATATAGGTCTAGCAGTACGGACATGAGGCTCTTTAAAAGTCTCAAGAGTAATAAAATTCTACACTTAAACTTCTAAATTAAATCCTAAAGCAAAAGAAAAGAGACCAGGAATTAAGGCAATAGTAACGACCAAATATTCAACCATGCAATATGGATTTAGATGATTGTCACACTAGCATACCCTCCTAGCTCAAATCCCCCCCCGTATTATTATTATTATTTGATTTATATGGATGTTCGGGTTAGCTTGTGTATACCATGACTAATTTCATGATTCATTAAATATCTTGCAAATCCAATAAACATGTAAGTCACCGCAGAAATGACAAACGTGCATATAAGGATTCAAACTCGGGTGCAGTGCAAGGAAACAAGTTCCTTCCACCACTAGGCCAAGACCCTCGGTGCAATTCCCACCGTATTATTGACTAAATTGGTTGATATGGAAAGGATTTAGATGATATTCAACTATTCAATACTTGTTTTTTGGATTAAAATCATATTTCTTGAAAAATATATTTTATAGGTCCAAGGAAATGAATAATTTTTTAATATATTAAAATAAAAAAATATTATTTTAATATATTTTTAAATAAAAAATATATTATACAATAATCATTATATTTCATGAAAGTGATTGCTATATGCAACATAAATTTATAACTTAAGTTTGGATGTAATTTGTGATCACTCATTTTAAATATTTATAATTATTTACTGTGGGATAGCTAAAAAAAAAAAAAAACAGTCAAAAGAGGGGTAAAATCTCATTATTTGTTTTTCTACTTTTTAGTGTAGAATTATAAATATATTGTTAATAGGGCTAGATTTGTTTTTTGTTTTTACTTGGCTCTTACATCATGGGGCAACACTAAGAAACATAAATTTAATGATTTTTTCGAACCCAAAAACAAAATTTAATGGTTCTTTGAAGACTATTAGTTTTTTTCATATTAAATTAGGTTTATTTTTGAATTATTCATATTCAAATATATATGTGTATTCTATAATTTGGAACCCGAGATTCATCTGGTAAGATCAGACTGAGTGTAAAATAAATTAATTTAAAATTAATGTGATTTAATTTAATTGATCTAATAGGTTAACAAATAAAATTTAAATCGATTTTTTTCTCAAAACAACAGCTAATTCACCCAATCAATTTCCTTGTACTGGATTAACCCTAATAACTATTTCTAATTTTCTAAGAATAAAATATTAGTTTATAAAAAAATAATATTTTTAATTTATTTTTTATTACATAATCAAACACTACAAAGTTTTTTTTAACTTAATTTTCATAATATTACAAAAAATTAAGAAGTAATTTATTTTCAATAATTTATTTTTCAAAAAAATTATTTTTCAATAAAAACTATTTTTTAAAAATAAATAATTTTACAGCAAACACAGCGACTAATTCACTCAATCAATTACCTTGTCTGGATGAACCCTAATATCTATTCGAATCAGACTACCTTCCTATGAATAAAATATTAGTCAGATAACCATTTGGGCAAGCTAGGTAGGTAAACAACCTCTCGCGCACGTCCAGCTTTTGGATTGGAAATCTTAAGGCATCATTACTTGCCCGACAGGTAGAGATCTGTCTCACTGCAATTTTAGCAATAAAATCACTATGCTACAAAGTCATGAGTTCTTTTCATTTTTTTTCTTTCTTTAACGATAAAATTAAGGTAGGTAAACAATCTTGAAGCATTTTTGGTATTAATTGTTGTAATTGTGGTTTTAAAAAGAAAATTATAATAAATATTTTTAATTGAAGTTAAATTGAAAAAATATATATTTAATTAAAATTGTTGTTGAAATTAAAGTTAAACAAAAAATAATATAATGTATTTAGTTAAGACTGTTTTCGAAATTGAGATTATAAAATAATTTAAAATATACATATATATTAATATTTTTTTTAATTTAAATACTATAAATTTAACTATTATTATTACATCATGAAATAAATTATATTTTATATTAAATTTTTTATTATTTCATTAAACTATTTATAATTCCATCACGTACAAAATATATCCGACAAGAACTATAAAATTAAGTAAAATATTATCAGAAATAAAATTAAGATTATAATATTAATAAATTTAATTAACCTTAAACTATTTTTTTAAATTATTATTTATGTTCGTGAATAATATAAATAAAATCAATTAATTATACTAATTTTTTTAAAATAATTGTTCATGTGAAGA
>NW_011503850.1:0-8283 GCF_000495115.2 Populus euphratica | reverse complement strand
CATCTTTAATCCATGTAACGAGCTTTCAGCTAATGACTCCCAGACCAGTTGGTCTTAGGGCATTAGGTGTTAAGACACCCATACGAGCTTAGTAACTCAGGTCGCAGATACTGATACGTAGATAGTGCAATGTTTGATTCCCTTAAGCTTTTCTCCTCAACCCATGTAACAAGCATTGGACCAATAGCTCCCAAGTCAGTTGACTTTAGGGTATTAGGTGTTAAAACACCCCTTCAGGCTTAATTGCTTAGGTTAGGGAGGCTAACCCCTTCGGGCTTAATTGCTTAGGTTAGGGAGGCTACGAAATCAAACTTATCTACATTTTTATTATCATCATTTTTTATTTTATTTTTTTATTTTATTTTTTTTCATGTTTTTTTTTTAATTATATACAATCCCTTTCCCTTAGTTGTTACCTTTAACAAAAGAACATAAATAATGTAATAATCCAATATGCAACCCACAATCATATGTTAAAGTGTGTGTGTGTAAATTAAGGTTTAAAAATACATGTTAAATAAGTATATGAGCAGAATTAAGTGGTAACAATATGAGAGTTTGTAAACCTGAATATTTCAGGAAGTATTATAATAGACCTTGTTAAGAATGGTTACTAAGATGCGTCTCAAGAGTCACTTTAACAAAAGAACTCCTTTACTCTGCCATCCTAATAACAACAATTATGCACATGCTTTATGAAATGAAAAACAATTTTTTTTTTTTATCAACTACTACCCTCTCCCCCCAACCAAAACGAGACATTGTCCTCAATGTTCTAAGGTAGAAAGATAGAGTATAAAAGATATCACCTGAAATAACGAACACTGACAAAACCTGAAACACACTGAAACAAAAATAAGAAATAACAAAACATAATAATAAAACCAAAAGACACAAAAATTCACAAATGAAGGCTCAAATCCAATCTAAGCTTTTTACGGCTTTCCTTAGATGACCAATTTATGCGACTCATGGAAGGATCAATCACAGGAATGAAAGATTGTAGTTGGTCAATCAATTGTTCAGCAGTAGTAGCAGAGATTATGATTTGTCGTGCAGAAGATGTTAAAAATTCCTGTTCCACAGCATGATCAAGAAAAGACAACAACTTATCATAATAACCATTAACATTTAACAAACCTATGGGTTTATGGTGAATGTGCAATTGAGCCTAAGAGGAAATATGAAAGATCTCTTCCAATGTGCCCAGACCACCTGGTAAAGCAATGAAAGCATCAGCATGGTTAAACATTGCATTCATTCGAGCCGAGCTTGACTACCTCCTAAAAATGCAGCTATTGACACACCTCTCATTAACCCAAGACTGCCTCCCCCATACACTAAATGAATCTTTCTCTCAGCTAGCACCTGACCAAGATGATTTGCTGTTTCTAAAAACTCCTTTTCTTTCCCACGACTAGATCCACCGAAAACACAAATATTTCTTATTTGATGACTTGAGGAACTTGCCATTTCTACACACTTCTGTATTTGTTGAATGTATGGGTTGAGTAGAAATGAAAGGAAGGAAAAGAGGGTTTTATAGATGAGAAAGTATAAAGGCAATCATAACATCTATATGTAGGCCAGCTGGAGTCTCACACTCTCTCTCTCTCTTTTTATTTATTTATTTATTTACTTTTGGAAAAAAAATGTGTATGTACAGGTAGTTGTGATTATGGCTCACATCTTCCCTTGGTTTTACGTCCAAGAACGGCTTAAACGCCCTCTATGGGTCGGGGATAGGCTTCCCATCCAGTTTTCTTAAAAACTAGCAAATAGGGTCTTTTTTAGTCAGATTCCCAAGACTAAGTCTATCATGTTCTTTATGAAATAGTGGCCATAAATCATGAATTGCATGATGCACATCTCCACTAGGATGCGGCTCAAGAGTCAATAGAAGATTATCTAAAGACTCCTTACTCAAGCCATCCTTAATGAATTGTATTTTATCTTCACGGTTTATAGATACCATTCCTGAAGAAAGACATTGTGTATTACAAGTCCATCTAGCACATCGATGACAGACATCTAGTCGTTTTGCACGACGCTTCTTTGCAAAAGTGCTTTTACCTGTTCCAGGCATGTGTGAAATAAAGAAATTAGAGGACTCACCTGATAATCGGACCTTTGCTTCAATCAACCGGCGAATATCTTCAGGAATTCCATGATTCATTAATAATCTCAATCTTGCACATCTAGCATGGTAAATTTTTGTAATCGCATTCTGAGGCAGAGCGGGAAAATACTTTTTCAATTTTTCAAGATTAGTGTCCATTTTCAAATGAGAATTGGAAGAGAGCTTCAAAGAATTGCACAAATATATACACAGATATCAGTTATTGTGGGAAACTGAAAGAACCGACTTATGTCACGGAGTACCGTTGTCCGCCATTTGACCGGGGTGAAGAAACTTGCAAAAATCACTCAAAAAGAAACAAAAATAAAATAAAATAAAATCAATATTTATATAAGAAACAAAAATAAAATAAAATAAAATAAAATCAATCTTTATATACAGGATCACCCAATTCAATAGAGTTATGTTGAACTGAAAAATTGTCAAAGTAAACTTTCAGACGATGTCCATTTACCTTGAAAACATTGCCATTCTTTGGATTCTCGATGTCATAGGCCCCATATGGATACACATGTTTCACAATAAAAGGACCACTCCATCTTGATCATAATTTTCCAGGAAATAAATGCAGTCGAGAATTATAAAGCAAGACTTTTTGACCAACATTGAAGGTTTTTCTATGTATTTTCTTGTCATGAAATTCTTTTATTCTTGCTTTATGAATTCTTGAATTTTCATATGCATCATTTCTTATTTCCTCAAGCTCATTTATTTGTAATTTTCGCAGTTGACTAGCATCATCCAGATTTGAATTGAAAGCTTTAATAGCCCAATAAGCTTTATGTTCAAGTTCCACAGGCAAGTGACAAGGTTTTCCATAAACTAGTCTATAAGGTGACATACCTAATGATGTTTTATAAGCAGTTCGATAAGCCCAAAGTGCATCATTAAGTCTTAAAGACCAGTCTTTCCTATTAGGGTTCACTGTTTTCTCCAAAATATGTTTGATCTCCCTATTAGCAAGCTCTACTTGTCCACTTGTTTGAGGGTGATAAGGGGTGGCAACTTTGTGTGTGATTCCATATTTCTTCATTAAAGACTCAAATGGCTTGTTGCAGAAATGTGTTCCACCATCACTTATTATGGCCCGAGGGACTCCAAATCGACTCAAAATATTTTCTTTCAAAAACTTTATCACTGTTTTGTGATCATTGTTTCGACTTGGAATTGCCTCTATCCATTTTGAAATATAATCTACTGCGACTAATATGTATAAGAAACCAAATGATGGAGGGAATGGGCCCATGAAATCTATACCCCAACAGTCAAAGATCTCAATGACAATAATAGGGTTTAAAGGCATCATGTGACGTTTTGAAATAGATCCCAACTTTTGACAATTTTCACAAGACTTGCAGAATGCATGTGAGTCTTTGAACATGGTGGGCCAGTAAAATCCACTTTGTAAGATTTTTGCAGTTGTCTTTCTTGATGAGAAATGGCCCCCACATGCCTTAGAATGACAAAATTTAATGACACTACTTACCTCATTGTCAGGAATGCATCTTCGAAATATTTGATCAGGACAATATTTGAATAAATAAGGATCATCCCAATAAAAGTTCTTCACTTCGTTCAAAAACTTTCTTTTATCTTGGGTATTCCAATGAGCTGGCAATTGTCCTGAAACAAGAAAATTGACAATATTAGCAAACCAAGGCATTGTAGAGACAGAAAGTAAAGATTCATCAAGAAAGTAGTCATCGATTGGTGTGATGTCAGTTTTCGAATCTGTTGTCAATCTTGACAAGTGATCTGCGACAACATTTTCGCTGCCTTTCTTATCTTTGATTGTGATATCAAATTCTTGAAGTAATAAAATCCACCGCACCAATCTAGCCTTGGAATCTTTCTTAGAAAGAAGATATTTCAATGCTGCATGATCACTAAAAACAACAACAGGTGAGCCAACAAGATAAGATCTGAATTTTTCACATGCAAATACTACTACAAGTAATTCTTTTTCAGTGGTGGTATAATTCATTTGAGCACTATTTAAAGTTTTACTTGCATAGTAAATTACATAAGGTTTCTTATCTTTTCTTTGTCCCAAAACAGCACCTACGGCATAATCACTAGCATCACACATTATTTCAAAAGGTAATGACCAATCGGGAGGTTGAATGATAGGAGCACAAGTAAGCAAGTTTTTAAGTTTAACAAAGGCTTCTTCACAATGTTCAGTCCATTCAAAAATAGTATCCTTTGTTAGAAGGTTACTTAAAGGCTTAGATATCACACTAAAATCTTTGATGAACCTTCTATAAAAACCAGCATGTCCCAGGAATGATCTAACATCTTTAAGAGATTTTGGTGTTGGCAAGTTTGCAATTAACTCAATTTTAGATTTGTCAACCTCAATTCCTTTTGATGAAACAATGTGACCAAGTACAATGCCGTTTGTTACCATAAAATGACATTTTTCCCAATTCAGCATAAGATTCTTCTCTTCACACCTGGTCAAAACCTTTTCTAAGTTAGTCAAACAATCATCAAATGAATTGCCAAAAACAGAAAAATCATCCATGAAAATCTCAAGAAAATGTTCAACCATATTGCTAAATATACTAAGCATGCATCTTTGAAATGTGGCTGGTGCATTACATAATCCAAAAGGCATCCTTCGATATGCAAAAGTACCAAATGGACATGTGAAAGTAGTCTTTTCTTGATCTTCCAATGCAATTTCAATTTGGTTGTAACCCGAATAGCCATCTAGGAAACAATAAAATTCATGACCTGCAACTCTTTCTAGGATTTGATCCATGAAAGGTAAAGGAAAATGATCTTTTCTAGTCATTGAATTAAGTTTCCTATAGTCAATGCACATGCACCAACCAGTAACAGTTCTAGTGGGAATTAACTCATTGTTCTCATTTGTTATCACAGTGACTCCAGACTTCTTAGGTACAACTTGGGTAGGACTTACCCATTTGCTGTCAGAAATAGGATAAATGATTTCATTATCTAGAAGCTTAATGACTTCATTTTTCACTACTTCTTTCATATTAGGATTTAGCCTTCGTTGCATTTCTCTAGAGGGTTTAGCATTTTCCTCTAAATAAATTCTGTGTGTACAAATCAAAGGACTAATTCCTTTTATATCAGCTATGGTCCATCCTAATGCTTTTTTGTGCATTTTCAGAGTTTGTAATAACTTACCTTCTTGATGTGCATTAAGTTTGGAAGAGATTATTACCGGAAAAGTTTCATTTTCTCCCAAAAATGAGTATTTGAGATTGGATGGCAACGGCTTCAAATCAGGTTTTGGTGGTTGAACACTTGAAGGTATGGACTTAATTGGTCGTGGTGGCAATTCCTCAATTTGTGGCCTCCAATTACTTGTCTTTGATTCTTCCTGAAAATAAATCATTTCCAAATCATCAGATTCATCAATCTCAATTTCATTGGAAGTGATTGGAAATTGATCATGAATTAATTTTTCAGTAAAGTCCACTTCCTGTAAATCATTATCATCTCTAGGTTGCTTGCAAATGTTGAAAATATTCATCTCCAATGTCATGTTTCCAAATGATAGCTTCATCAGTCCATTCCTACAATTAATCAATGCATTAGAAGTTGCAAGAAATGGACGTCCTAAAATAACAGGAAATGAATTACATACTTCAACAGGTTGTGTGTCCAAGACAATAAAATCCACAGGATAAATGAATTTATCGACTTGTACTAACACATCTTCAATTATTCCTCTAGGCACTTTTATAGATCTATCGGCAAGTAAAAGAGTTATAGAAGTTGGTTTTAACTCACCTAGATTGAGACTCTAAAAAACTGAATATAGAAGTAAATTCACACTAGCACCAAGATCAAGTAAGGCTCTTTCAATTTTATGCTCTCCAATAAAGCAAGAAATTGTAGGACAACTAGGGTCTTTATATTTCAAAGCATTATTGTTCTAAAGAATAGCACTTACTTGTTCTGCTAAAAAGGCTTTCTTTTTCACATTCAGTTTCCTCTTCACAGTGCATAGATCTTTCAAAAATTTAGCATAGGAAGGAACCTGTTTAATAGCATCCAACAAAGGTATATTGATCCTTACCTGTTTGAAAATTTCAAAAATTTCAGAGTTGTGATTGACTTTCCTTTGTTTGGTCATGGCTTAAGGAAATGGAAGTGCTGGCGGTGAATCAGTCGTTTCTTTGCAATTTTCAAATTCATTCCCTTCCTTACCCTCAGAGATTGATTCATCATCTTTCTCATAAGGTTCAAGAGAGGGTTTTTCAATAACCTTACCACTGCGCAGAGTAGTGACTGATTTGACTTGATCCATGTGTTGGCTTCCGGAACTACTTGCATTTGCATTGTATTGCCCCTTGGGATTTTGTTGTGGTTAAGATGGAAACTTACCTTTCTCTTGGAAACTGAGAGCAGATGTTAATTTTGCAAGAGTATCTTTAAAATCTGTCATGTTTTGAGCAAGTTGAGTATTGATTGTCTCTTGCTTTTCAATGAATGCATGCAATCTTTCCTCAAGATTTCTTCTAGGAGGTGGAGCATAAGGAGGTGCATATCCATGAGAATTTTGGAAATTATGGTGTGCTTGAAACGGTGGTTGTGAAGTTTGTGCATTGTTGTTCTCACTCTTCCAGCTGAAATTTGGGTGATTCCTCCAACCAGGGTTGTATGTTTGGGAGTATGGGTTGTGGTTGGCCCTTTGAAAACTATTTAAAGCATGGGCTTGTTCATGGAGACATTCGTTAAAAGAAGTCAAGGTTGGACAATCGTTGGTTGAGTGTTCATTTGTTTCACAGATTTGACACACAATGTTTTCAACAGATTTTAATTGACCACTCTTTTTCAATTCTAGTGCCTCGACTTTTTTAGCTAAAGATGCAAACTTGGCTTGAAGGTCATGATCTTCCCTAAGGTTGTACATACCTCCACTAGTTGTGTGAGGTTGAGTTTTACTCGGTGCCTCATAAGTACCCGCAATGTCCCAAGTTTGAGCATTTTCAGCTAACAAGTCTAAGTACTCCATTGCTTCATCAGGGTCTTTATCTTCAAAAGTTCCATTGCACATCAATTCAACCATTTGCCTATCTTTAGGTGTTAACCCTTCATAGAAATGTGAAACCAATCTCCATGTTTCAAAACCATGATGAGGGCAAGTACTAAGCAAGTCTCGATACCTATCCCAACATTTGTAAAATGTTTCTCCTGGTTTTTGAGTGAAAGTGGTGATTTGTCTCTTGAAAGAGTTTGTTCTATGAGATGGGAAAAACTTCTGTAAAAACTGTTGTTGCATTTCATCCCAAGCACGAATGGATCCTGGTCTCAAATTTTGTAGCCATGTTTTAGCTTTATCTTTTAATGAAAAAGGAAAAAGCTTTAATCTAATGGTGTTCATGCTACAATTTAAATTATTATATGTGTTGCAGACCTCCTCAAATTCCCTTAAATGCAAGTATGGATTTTCTAATTCTAAGCCATGAAAAGAAGGTAAAAGTTGAATAATGTCCGGTTTAAAATTAAAATAAGATGCATCGGGAGGAAAACCTATGCATGATGGTGCACTTGTTCTTGTGGGATTCATGTGGTCTCTAAGTGTTCTAGCATGGTTATTCTCATTATTCTCATAATGAAGTGATTGACTATCTTCTTCGGCCATATTTTTTCAAAATGATGAGGATACCCTACAAAGTCTACCACTTGATATACGTGACCAGACTCTCATGCACGTGTAGGAATAGAATAAAAGGAAAAAGAAAACAAAAGAAGAAAAAACAAGAGAAAAGAAACAAAGTTATATACAAGAAAAGTAAAAAGAGAAAATAAAATAACTACTATAATTTATACAAGAACTTACCTCCCCGGCAACGGCGCCAAAAACTTGACACGACTAAAAGATTGATGTCTTCTCCTAAGTGCAGGAGTGTCGAAGTAATAAATAACCCGGCAAGACCGGGGTCGAACCACAGGGAGGTTAATTGTATAAATTATAAACAACAATTATAAACAACAATTATAAACAACAATAACAACAACAACTATAATAATAACAATAATAATAATAATAATAATAATAATAATAACAACAACAACAATAGTACTAGTAGTAATAGTAGTAGTAGTAGTAATAATAATAATAATAATAATAATAATAATAATAAAGAAAGAGAAGA
>NW_011500085.1:400888-401597 GCF_000495115.2 Populus euphratica | reverse complement strand
TACAATTGGAACAACATGAATTCATGTTTTTACAGAAGGATGCAAATCTCAAGAGTGGGGTGTGGCTGAACTGTGGAGGAGGTCGAGAATGAAAGGTGGAGGTGGCGTGCGGTTGTGATAGTGAATTTTAGAGTTTGAGTCTTTGGAATATAATAGACTTTCTTTAATGGGAATACCTCGAGAAGACATGAAAGAGGAGTGCAAGAAACCCTCGGCTCCACTAACAAACACGGGTCCAAAGAAGCTTCAGGGTCTGTGCCTAATGTTGTAGAGATTGTGTTGCTTAGTGTTGTGAAGGATAGGTGTGAGGAGAAGGTAATTGATTTGGTCAGGGAGAGATCAACGAGAATCTGGGTAAAACATGGACGATTCATCAAGGAGTTGTTCGATGACATCTGAATAAAAATTTTTGGTAATAATTGTTTTTTAAAGTATTTTTTATTTTTTTAAAAATAATTTTTGATATTAAAATATTAAAACAATTTAAAAACACTAATTTTGTTAATTTTAAATAAAAAAATTAAAAATTAAAGTAAGCAGCCCGAACATTTTCTAAGAAAGTGGGACTTGTGTTCGAGGATCTGGATGCCTGCGGGATTTGTTTGCAAAGAACAGAGGACAGGCTTTTTAGGGCAACTTGGTTGCCATGTTCTCATGCCTATCACGGAACTTGCATTGGCGAGGGGTTTAAAACCAGTCCTCGCCCGCC